>NC_092046.1:34438503-34700584 GCF_003086295.3 Arachis hypogaea | reverse complement strand
ATGGTTGCAGAGGGAGATCGTTGAGTTTTGAATACAAGGGAGTTCTCATTCCATTGAAGGACTATTTCACCTCTGTCAACATCAATCACAGCTCTTGCTGTGGCCAGGAAAGGTCTTCCTAGGATGATGGATTCATCCTCTTCCTTTCCAGTATCCAGGACTATGAAATCAGTAGGTATGTAAAGGCCCTCAACCTTTACTAATACATCTTCTACTTGTCCATAAGCCTGTCTTCTTGAGCTGTCTGCCATCTCTAGTGAGATTTTAGCAGCTTGCACCCATAGATTCCCAGTTTCTCTATTACAGAGAGGGGCATGAGGTTTATTCCTGAACCAAGGTCACACAGAGCCTTAAAAATCATGGTGCCTATGGTACAGGGTATTATGAACTTTCCAGGATCCTGTCTCTTCTGAGGCAATGTCAGTTGATCCAGATCACTTAGTTCATTGATGAACAAGGGAGGTTCAACTTCCCAAGTATCAATGCCAAATAATTTGGCATTTAGCTTTATGATTGCACCAAGAAACTTGGCAGTTTGCTCTTCAGTAACATCCTCATTCTCTTCAGAAGAGGAATACTCATCAGAGCTCATGAAGGGCATAAGGAGGTTCAATGGGATCTCTATGGTCTCTAGATGGGCCCCAGAGTCCTTTGGTTTCTCAGAGGGAAGCTCCTTATTGACCACTGGACGTCCCAGGAGGTCTTCCTCCTTGGGATTCACGTCCTCTCCTCTCCTCACAGGTTCGGCCATGGCGCTTATGTCAATGGCCTTGCACTCTCCTTTGGATTCTCTTCTGTATTGCTTGGGAGAGTACTAGGAGGGATTTCAGTGATCCTTTTACTCAGCTGGCCCACTTGTGCTTCCAGATTTCTAATGGAAGACCTTGTTTCATTCATGAAACTTACAGTGGCTTTAGATAGATCAGAGACTAGATTTGCTAAATTAGAAGCATTTTGTTCAGAGTTCTCTGTCTGTTGCTGAGTTGATGATGGAAAAGGCTTGCTATTGTTAAACCTGTTTCTTCCACCATTGTTAAAGCCTTGTTGAGGCTTTTGATCCTTCCATGAGAAATTTGGATGATTTCTCCATGATGAGTTATAGGTGTTTCCATAAGGTTCACCTAAGTAGTTCACCTCTGCTATTGCAGGGTTCTCAGGATCATAAGCTTCTTCTTCAGGAGAAGCCTCTTGAGTACTGTTGGATGCAGCTTGCATTCCATTCAGACTCTGAGAAATCATATTGACTTGCTGAGTCAATATTTTATTCTGAGCCAATATGGCATTCAGAGTATCAACTTCAAGAACTCCCTTCTTCATAGGCGTCCCATTACTCACAGGATTCCTTTCAGAAGTGTACATGAACTGGTTATTAGCAACCATGTCAATGAGTTCTTGAGCTTCTGCAGGCGTTTTCTTTAGGTGAATGGATCCACCTGCAGAAGTGTCCAGTGACATCTTTGATAGCTCAGATAAACCATCATAGAATATATCCAGGATGGTCCATTCTGAAAGCATGTCAGAAGGACACTTTTTGGTCAACTATTTGTATCTTTCCCAAGCTTCATAGAGGGATTCACCTTCTTTCTGTCTGAAGGTTTGAACATCAGCTCTAAGCTTGCTCAGCTTTTGAGGAGGAAAGTACTTGGCTAAGAAAGCCGTGACCAGCTTATCCCAAGAGTTCAGGCTGTCTTTGGGTTGAGAATCCAACCATAATCTAGCTCTGTCTCTTACAGCAAAAGGGAAAAGCATGAGCCTGTAGACTTCAGGATCTACTCCATTAGTCTTAACAGTATCACATGGTTTATTTGAAAATTGTGATAAGATATCCCCGGCAACGGCGCCAAAACTTGGTGCACGAATTGTGAATCACACTTTTCACAACGCGTACCACTAACCAGCAAGTGCACTGGGTCGTCCAAGTAATACCTCACGTGAGTAAGGGTCGAATCCCACGGAGATTGTTGGTTTGAAGCAATCTATGGTTATCTTGTAAATCTTAGTCAGGAAGTCAATTATGTTTATCAGTTGAATTGCGAATAAACAATAGAGCATGGATTAAAGGTTACTTGTTATGCAGTAATGGAGAATATGTTGGAGTTTTTGGAGATGCTTTGTCTTCTGAATCTCTGCTTTCCTCTGTCTTCTTGTTCACACACGCACGTCCTCCTATGGCAAGCTATGTGTTGGTGGATCACCGTTGTCAATGGCTACCTTCCATCCTTCCAGTGAAAACTACGCTCACGCGCTCTGTCACAGCACGGCTAATCACCGGTTGGTTCTCGATCCGGTTGGAATAGGATTTACTATCCTTTTGCGTCTATCACTAACGCCCAGCCTTCAGGAGTTTGAAGCTCGTCACAGTCATTCAATCCTTGAATCCTACTCGGAATACCACAGACAAGGTTTAGACTTTCCGGATTCTCATGAATGCCGCCATCAGTTCTAACTTATACCACGGAGATTCTGATTAAGGAATCTAAGAGATACTCATTCAATCATATATAGAACGGAGGTGATTGTCAGGCACACGTTCATGATTTGAGGAAGGTGATGAATGTCACTGATCATCACCTTCATCACAGTTAAGCGCGAATGAACATCTTAGATAGGAACAAGCGTGTTTGAATAGAAAACAGAAATACTTGCATTAATTCATCGAGACACAGCAGAGCTCCTCACCCCCAACAATGGGGTTTAGAGACTCATGCCGTCAGAGAATACAAAGTTTAGACCTAAAATGTCATGAGATACAAAATAATTCTCTAAAAGTTGTTTAAATACTAAACTAGTAGCCTAGGTTTACAAAAATTGGATAAACTATGATGGATGATGCAGAGATCCACTTCTGGGGCCCACTTGGTGTGTGCTGGGGCCCACTTGGTGTGTGCTGGGCTGAGACTTAAGCAATTCACGTGCAGAAGCCATTTGTGGAGTTGAACGCCAGTTTTTATGCCAGTTTGGGCGTTCAACTCCAGCTTTTGATCCTTTTCTGGCGCTGGACGCCAGAATTGGACAGAGGACTGGCGTTGAACGCCAGTTTACGTCGTCTATCCTTGTGCAAAGTATAGACTATTATATATTGCTGGAAAGCCCTGGATGTCTACTTTCCAACGCAATTGGAAGCACGCCATTTCGAGTTCTGTAGCTCCAGAAAATCCACTTTGAGTGCAAGGAGGTCAGAATCCAACAGCATCAGCAGTCCTTTTTCAACCTCTGAATCTGATTTCTGCTCAAGTCCCTCAATTTCAGCCAGAAAATACCTGAAATCACAGAAAAACACACAAACTCATAGTAAAGCCCAGAAATGTGAATTTAACACAAAATCTATTAAAAACATCCCTAAAAGTAACTAGATCCTACTAAAAACATACTAAAAATAATGTCAAAAAGCGTATAAATTATCCGCTCATCACAACACCAAACTTAAATTGTTGCTTGTCCCCAAGCAACTAAAAATCAAAATAGGATAAAAAGAATAGAATATACTATAAATTCCAAACTATCAATGAAACATAGCTTCAATCATATGAGCGGGACTTATAACTTTTTGCCTCTTGAATAGTTTTGGCATCTCACTTTATCCATTGAGGTTTAGAATGATTGGCATCTATAGGAACTCAGAGTTCGAATAGTGTCATTGACTCTCCTAGTTCAGTATGATGATTCTTGAACACATCTTCTTTATGAGTCTTGGCCGTGGCCCTAAGCACTTTGTTTTCCAGTATTACCACCGGATACATAAATGCCACAGATACATAATTGGGTGAACCTTTTCAGATTGTGACTCAGCTTTGCTAAAGTCCCCAATTAGAGGTGTCCAGGGTTCTTAAGCACACTCTTCTTTTGCTTTGGACCTTGACTTTAACCGCTCAGTCTCAAGTTTTCACTTGACACCTACACGCCACAAGCACATGGTTAGGGACAGCTTGGTTTAGCCGCTTAGACCGGAATTTTATTCCTTTAGGCCCTCCTATCCACTGATGCTCAAAGCCTTGGGATCCTTTTTATTGCCCTTGCCTTTTGGTTTTAAGGGTTATTGGCTTTTTGCTCTTGCCTCTTGGTTTTAAGAGCTTTTGGCTTTTTCTGCTTGCTTTTTCTTTTTCTTTCTATTTTTTTTTCGCCTATTTTTTTTTTTCTGCAAGCTTTGTTCTTTGCTGCTTTTTCTTGCTTCAAGAATCATTTTTATGATTTTTCAGATTATCATATAACATGTCTCCTAGTCATCATTCTTTCAAGAGCCAACATATTTAACATTCTTAAACAACAACTTCAAAAGACATATGCACTGTTCAAGCATACATTCAGAAAACAAGAAGCATTGTCACCACATCAATATAATTAAACTAAGTTCAAGGATAAATTCGAAACTCATGTACTTCTTGTTCTTTTGAATTAAAACAGTTTTTTTTTAAGAGAGGTGATGGATTCATAGGACATTCATAACTTTAAGACAAAGTTACTAACTACTAATGATCATGTAATGAAGACACAAACATGGATAAGCACATAACATATAAAACGAAAAAAAAACAGAGAAAGTAAGAACAAGGAATGAGTCCACCTTAGTGATGTCCTTGAGCTCTTCTATGTCTCTTCCTTGTCTTTGCTGCTCCTCCTTCATTGCTTTTAGATCTTCTCTGATTTCATGAAGGATGATGGAGTGCTCCTGATGTTCCACCCTTAGTTGCTTCCAATAATTGTGTGGAAGAAAATGAATCCCCTGAGGTATCTCAGGGATCTCTTGATTTGCAGTCAAATGTTCTACCACTGAGCTATAGACCCTTGATGGAAGCTTTTGTCTTCCCTTTCCTCTTTCTAGAGGTTTCTCTGGCCTTAGGTGCCATCAATGGTTATGGAAAAAACAAAAAAGCTATGCTTTTGCCACACCAAACTTAGAATGTTGCTCGCCCTCGAGCAAAAGAAGAAAGAATAGAAGAATAAGAAGAAGATATGGAGGAGATGGATGGGAGTGTGTATTCGGCCATATGGGTGGGATTGGGTGGGTGAGAGATGTTGAATTTTTGAAGGTAGTGGGTGTATGGATGTGAGTGGTAAATGGAAAAAAAAAAGGAAGGGATGATCATGAATGGAAAGAGAGATGATGAGGTAGGTGGGGATCCTGTGGGGTCCACAGATCCTGAGGTGTCAAGGCATTTACATCCCTGCACCAATTTAGGCATGTAAAATGCCCTTGCACACAACTCTGGGCGTTCAGCGCCAGGTTGGTGCCCATTTTGGGCGTTCAACGCCTCTTTGCTGCCATTTCTGGCGTTGAACGCCAGAACCATGCTTGTTCTGGGCGTTAAGCGCCAGGATGCTCCCATTCTGGGCGTTCAGCGCCAGAACTATGCTCTGTTCTGGCGTTTGAACGCCAGACAGATGCTCCTCCAGGGTGTGATTTTTCTTCTGCTGTTTTTGATTCCGTTTTCAATTTTTGTATTTATTTTGTGACTCCACATGATCATGAACCTAAGAAAACATGAAAAACAATGAAAATAAAAGTTAGATAAACATTGGGTTGCCTCCCAACAAGTGCTTCTTTAATGTCAATAGCTTGACAGTGGGCTCTCATGGAGCCTTACAGATGTGCAGAGCTTTGTTGAGACTCTCCAACACCAAACTTAGAGTTTGGATATGGGAGTTCAACACCAAACTTAGAGTTTGGTTGTGGCCTCCCAACACCAAACTTAGAGTTTGACTGTGGGGGCTCTGGTTGACTCTGCTTTGAGAGAAGCTTTTCAAGCTTCCTCTCCATGGTTGCAGAGGGAGATCGTTGAGTTTTGAATACAAGGGAGTTCTCATTCCATTGAAGGACTATTTCACCTCTGTCAACATCAATCACAGCTCTTGCTGTGGCCAGGAAAGGTCTTCCTAGGATGATGGATTCATCCTCTTCCTTTCCAGTATCCAGGACTATGAAATCAGTAGGTATGTAAAGGCCCTCAACCTTTACTAATACATCTTCTACTTGTCCATAAGCCTGTCTTCTTGAGCTGTCTGCCATCTCTAGTGAGATTTTAGCAGCTTGCACCCCATAGATTCCCAGTTTCTCTATTACAGAGAGGGGCATGAGGTTTATTCCTGAACCAAGGTCACACAGAGCCTTAAAGATCATGGTGCCTATGGTACAGGGTATTATGAACTTTCCAGGATCCTGTCTCTTCTGAGGCAATGTCAGTTGATCCAGATCACTTAGTTCATTGATGAACAAGGGAGGTTCAACTTCCCAAGTATCAATGCCAAATAATTTGGCATTTAGCTTTATGATTGCACCAAGAAACTTGGCAGTTTGCTCTTCAGTAACATCCTCATTCTCTTCAGAAGAGGAATACTCATCAGAGCTCATGAAGGGCATAAGGAGGTTCAATGGGATCTCTATGGTCTCTAGATGGGCCCCAGAGTCCTTTGGTTCCTCAGAGGGAAGCTCCTTATTGACCACTGGACGTCCCAGGAGGTCTTCCTCCTTGGGATTCACGTCCTCTCCTCTCCTCACAGGTTCGGCCATGGCGCTTATGTCAATGGCCTTGCACTCTCCTTTTGGATTCTCTTCTGTATTGCTCGGGAGAGTACTAGGAGGGATTTCAGTGATCCTTTTACTCAGCTGGCCCACTTATGCTTCCAGATTTCTAATGGAAGACCTTGTTTCATTCATGAAACTTACAGTGGCTTTAGATAGATCAGAGACTAGATTTGCTAAATTAGAAGCATTTTGTTCAGAGTTCTCTGTCTGTTGCTGAGTTGATGATGGAAAAGGCTTGCTATTGTTAAACCTGTTTCTTCCACCATTGTTAAAGCCTTGTTGAGGCTTTTGATCCTTCCATGAGAAATTTGGATGATTTCTCCATGATGAGTTATAGGTGTTTCCATAAGGTTCACCTAAGTAGTTCACCTCTACTATTGCAGGGTTCTCAGGATCATAAGCTTCTTCTTCAGGAGAAGCCTCTTGAGTACTGTTGGATGCAGCTTGCATTCCATTCAGACTCTGAGAAATCATATTGACTTGCTGAGTCAATATTTTATTCTGAGCCAATATGGCATTCAGAGTATCAACTTCAAGAACTCCCTTCTTCATAGGCGTCCCATTACTCACAGGATTCCTTTCAGAAGTGTACATGAACTGGTTATTAGCAACCATGTCAATGAGTTCTTGAGCTTCTGCAGGCGTTTTCTTTAGGTGAATGGATCCACCTGCAGAAGTGTCCAGTGACATCTTTGATAGCTCAGATAAACCATCATAGAATATATCCAGGATGGTCCATTCTGAAAGCATGTCAGAAGGACACTTTTTGGTCAACTGTTTGTATCTTTCCCAAGCTTCATAGAGGGATTCACCTTCTTTCTGTCTGAAGGTTTGAACATCAGCTCTAAGCTTGCTCAGCTTTTGAGGAGGAAAGTACTTGGCTATGAAAGCCGTGACCAGCTTATCCCAAGAGTTCAGGCTGTCTTTGGGTTGAGAATCCAACCATAATCTAGCTCTGTCTCTTACAGCAAAAGGGAAAAGCATGAGCCTGTAGACTTTAGGATCTACTCCATTAGTCTTAACAGTATCACATGGTTTATTTGAAAATTGTGATAAGATATCCCCGCCAACGGCGCCAAAAACTTGGTGCACGAATTGTGAATCACACTTTTCACAACGCGTACCACTAACCAGCAAGTGCACTGGGTCGTCCAAGTAATACCTCACGTGAGTAAGGGTCGAATCCCACGGAGATTGTTGGTTTGAAGCAATCTATGGTTATCTTGTAAATCTTAGTCAGGAAGTCAATTATGTTTATCAGTTGAATTGCGAATAAACAATAGAGCATGGATTAAAGGTTACTTGTTATGCAGTAATGGAGAATATGTTGGAGTTTTTGGAGATGCTTTGTCTTCTGAATCTCTGCTTTCCTCTGTCTTCTTGTTCACGCACGCACGTCCTCCTATGGCAAGCTATGTGTTGGTGGATCACCGTTGTCAATGGCTACCTTCCATCCTTCTAGTGAAAACTACGCTCACGCGCTCTGTCACAGCACGGCTAATCACCGGTTGGTTCTCGATCCGGTTGGAATAGGATTTACTATCCTTTTGCGTCTGTCACTAACGCCCAGCCTTCAGGAGTTTGAAGCTCGTCACAGTCATTCAATCCTTGAATCCTACTCGGAATACCACAGACAAGGTTTAGACTTTCCGGATTCTCATGAATGCCGCCATCAGTTCTAACTTATACCACGGAGATTCTGATTAAGGAATCTAAGAGATACTCATTCAATCATATATAGAACGGAGGTGATTGTCAGGCACACATTCATGATTTGAGGAAGGTGATGAATGTCACTGATCATCACCTTCATCACAGTTAAGCGCGAATGAACATCTTAGATAGGAACAAGCGTGTTTGAATAGAAAACAGAAATACTTGCATTAATTCATCGAGACACAGCAGAGCTCCTCACCCCCAACAATGGGGTTTAGAGACTCATGCCGTCAGAGAATACAAAGTTTAGATCTAAAATGTCATGAGATACAAAATAATTCTCTAAAAGTTGTTTAAATACTAAACTAGTAGCCTAGGTTTACAAAAATTGGATAAACTATGATGGATGATGCAGAGATCCACTTCTGGGGCCCACTTGGTGTGTGCTGGGGCCCACTTGGTGTGTGCTGGGGCTGAGACTTAAGCAATTCACGTGCAGAAGCCATTTGTGGAGTTGAACGCCAGTTTTTATGCCAGTTTGGGCGTTCAACTCCAGCTTTTGATCCTTTTCTGGCGCTGGACGCCAGAATTGGGCAGAGGACTGGCGTTGAACGCCAGTTTACGTCGTCTATCCTTGTGCAAAGTATGGACTATTATATATTGCTGGAAAGCCCTGGATGTCTACTTTCCAACGCAATTGAAAGCACGCCATTTCGAGTTCTGTAGCTCCAGAAAATCCACTTTGAGTGCAGGGAGGTCAGAATCCAACAGCATCAGCAGTCCTTTTTCAGCCTGAATCAGATTTTTGCTCAGCTCCTTCAATTTCAGCCAGAAAAATACCTGAAATTACAGAAAAACACAAAACTCATAGTAAAGTCCAGAAATATGAATTTTTCCTAAAAACTAATAAAAATAGACTAAAAACTAACTAAAACATACTCAAAACTATATGAAATTAACCCCAAAAAGCGTATAAAATATCCGCTCATCACAACACCAAACTTAAACTGTTGCTTGTTCTCAAGCAACTAGACAAATAAAATAGAAGACTAATAGGTTGAGAAGCAATAATATCTCAGAGTTTTTTGATTGAAGCTCAGATCCTAATTAGATGAGCGGGACTAGTAGCTTTTTGCTTCTGAACAGTTTTGGCATCTCACTTTATCCATTGAAGCTCGGAGTGATTGGCATCTTATAGGAACTCAGAATTCAGATAGTGTTATCGATTCTCTTAGTTCAGTGTCATGATTCTTGAACACAGCTTCTTTATGAGTCTTGGCCGTGGCCCTAAGCACTTTGTTTTCCAGTATTACTACCGGATACATAAATGCCACAGACACATAACTGGGTGAACCTTTTCAGATTGTGACTCAGCTTTGCTAAAGTCCCCAATTATAGGTGTCCAGAGTTCTTAAGCACACTCTTCTTTTTGCTTTGGACCTTGACTTTAACCGCTCAGTCTCAAGTTTTCACTTGACACCTGCACGCCACAAGCACATGGTTAGGGACAGCTTGGTTTAGCCGCTTAGACCAGGATTTTAGTCCTTTAGGTCCTCCTATCCACTGATGCTCAAAGCCTTGGGATCCTTTTTATTTGCCCTTGCCTTTTGGTTTTAAGAGCTTTTGGCTTTTTCTGCTTGCTTCTTTTTTTTTTTTTTTGCAAGCTTTGTTCTTTGCTGCTTTTTCTTGCTTCAAGAATCATTTTTATGATTTTTCAGATTATCAATAACATGTCTCATGTTCATCATTCTTTCAAGAGCCAACATATTTAACAGTCTTAAACAACAAATTCAAAAGACATATGCACTGTTCAAGCATTCATTCAGAAGACAGAAAGCATTGCCACCACATTTAACCAATTAGAATTTCTTTTATTAAACTCGAAATTTTATTGCTTCTTATTCAAAAGATCTACTATTTTATTCATGTTTAATGATGATGAGAAAAATAAACTATAGCTTAATTGGAGATAAAATCAAATAGATACTAATTACTATTATATGACTTCTAAGGTAAACTTTTTATAAGGACACTGTCACAGAGTTAAGGCAGAAATTGGAAATTAACAACCTTTATTCTGGGGGTATGGGGGTTCCTCTGATCCTTGGGATGCTTGGTATTACAGAAGACTTTTGGTGCTTCAGTTCCCTTAAGTCATGTCCCTGCTCCTCTTGTTCTTTAAACATATGGGTCAGCATTTGACTGTGTTCCTTCTGTTGTTTTATTATTTGCTCCATAGCTTCCTGTATCTTGGTGACAGACGTCTCGAGATATTCCCAATATTCCGCTTGAGGAATCTCTGGGAGGAATTCCTGTACTCTCTTCTTGATAAGATCCTCCTATGCTTGTTGTCTCTCCATTGATGCTTTGGTGATTGACTTTTCAATTAGGATATATTCAGTTATTCCCATCTTGACTCCAGCGTCCTTGCAGAGCAGAGAAATCACGCTTGGATAAGCCAACCTGCCCTCTTTTGAATTTTTGCTAGCAATCTTATAGAGTTCAGTGGAAATCAGCTGATGAACCTCCACTTCCTTCCCCGTCATGATGCAATGAATCATCACTGCTCTTTTAACTGTGACTTCAGAACGGTTGCTAGTGGGCAACAAAAAACGCCCAATGAAGTCCAGCCATCCTCTGGCAACTGGTTTGAGATCCTCTCTCTTGAGTTGATTTGGGACGCCCTTTGTGTTGGTGGTCCACTGGCTCCAGGGATACATATGTCCTCTAGAATCTTATCCAGGCCAATGTCTGCTCTCATCATCCTCCTGTTGAAGGAGTCTGGATCATCCTTTAGCTGAGGTAGCTTTAATATCTCTCTGATCTTGTCAGGGGTGGTATGAACAATCTTTCCCCTGACCATGGTCCGAAACTCGTAGCAGGCAGTTCCAGATAGTCTTTGCTTGTCAGTCTGCCACATATTAGCATAGAACTCCTAGACCATGTTC
This sequence comes from Arachis hypogaea, assembly GCF_003086295.3. Lineage (NCBI taxonomy): Eukaryota > Viridiplantae > Streptophyta > Magnoliopsida > Fabales > Fabaceae > Arachis > Arachis hypogaea. Next base: position 34,689,460 of record NC_092046.1, on the reverse strand, counting down.
CTTCCTACTTTCGTTTCAGGATTAGCTAGGACTTCCCAGTTCCTGATTCGAATTTGCTCCTGGATCTCCGGATATTCATCTTCTTTCAGATCGAATCTAACTTCCGGGATCACTGACCTCAGACCCATTACTTTAAGATGATGGTCTAAATGTTCTTTAGATAAGAACTTCCCTTGATTCCAAAGTGGTTTTGGAACGCTCTCTTTCTTGCCTCTTGGAGTGGATTGTTTTCCTTTGGGAGCCATGATCTTAGTGATTTCGGATAAACACACCAAACTTAGAGGTTTGCTTGTCCTCAAGCAAAAGAAAAGAAAGGAGACGGATAGAAGGAGATCGAGGTGCACTTGGTGATGGAGGAGGGGGGAGGCCGAACCCAATTTTAAAGGGGTGGGGGGGTGGGTTTTCGAAAGATTGGAAAAGATAAGATAAAAAGATTGAGTTGAAAAAGATAGGATAGAAGATATAGTTTAATTTTGAAAAGATATGATATATTTTTGAAAAAGATAACTCTGAATTTTGAAAAAGATTATATGGATATTTGAAAAGGATATGGATTAGTTGAAAAGATTTTTGAGTGAAAAAGATAGATTTGTTTTCAGAAAAGATTTTGAAAAGAGTTGGATTGAATTTGGAAAGATGGATTTTTAGAAATTAAGGATTTTAGAAATCAGGGTTCTTGAAATGTTCATGTAAAAATCATGCATTGAAGCATAAAATTTGAAATTAAAATGGAAATACGTGTGGGATAAATGGATTTGGCTCCTCCCTGTCTTCCTGGCGTTTGAACGCCCAAACACTGCTTGTTTTGGGCGTTCAACACCCAAATGCTGATCTCCTGGGCGTTCAGCGCCCAGTTGCTGCTATTACTGGTGTTCAACGCCCATTGGGTGCCTGTTTCTGGCGTTGAACGCCCAGTTGCTGTCATTACTGGCGTTCAGCGCCCAGTGGATGCCCATTTTGGGCGCTGAACGCCCAAAATGCCCCTTTACTGGCGTTTTCTTGCCATTGAGCTCCCTATCTCTGTTTTGTGTGCGGATTCCTTCTGTAACCCTGTAAACTTATACAAATGATTCTGTACCTTAGTGTCAGTGAACTTTATATAAACAAATAAAAATAAAAATAGGGCAAAAATGCTTAGAGGATTGATGCCCCATGGCTGGGTTGCCTCCCAGCAAGCGCTTCTTTATTGTCTTTAGCTGGACCTTGCTGAGCTTTTAATCTAGCTTTAGCCTTGAGCATTCTTGCTCAATGTTGCCTTCAAGATAATGCTTGATTCTCTGTCCATTGACAATGAACTTCTTATCAGAATCAGTATCTTGAAGCTCCACATAACCATATGGTGACACACTTGTAATCACGTATGGTCCCCTCCACTGGGATTTCAGTTTCCCGGGGAATAGCCTGAGTCTAGAGTTAAACAACAGGACCTTCTGTCCTGGTTCAAAGATTCTAGATGACAGCTTTCTGTCATGCCATTTTTTTTATTTTTCTTTATAAAGCTTGGCATTTTCGAAAGCTGTGAGTCTGAATTCCTCTACCTCATTTAGCTGGAGTAATCATTTTTCTCCTGCTAATTTGGCATCAAAGTTTAGGAATCTGGTTGCCCAGTAGGCCTTATGTTCCAGTTCCACGGGCAAGTGGCATGCCTTACCATACACGAGTTGGTATGGAGAGGTCCCTATAGGGGTCTTGAATGCTGTTCTGTAAGCCCACAGAGCATCATCCAAGCTCCTTGCCCAATCCTTTCTACGGGTATTTACTGTCCGTTCCAGGATTCTCTTTAATTCTCTGTTAGAGACTTCAGCTTGCCCATTGGTTTGTGGATGATATGGAGTGGCTATCTTGTGGCGAATTCCATACCGAACCATGGCAGAGTAAAGCTGTTTATTGCAGAAGTGAGTGCCCCCATCACTGATTAGTACTCTAGGGACACCAAACCTGCTAAAGATATGTTTCTGGAGGAACTTCAGCACTGTTTTAATATTATTGTTGGGTGTGGCAATAGCCTCAACCCATTTTGATACATAGTCAACTGCCACCAGAATATAAGTGTTTGAGTATGATGGTGGGAAAGGTCCCATGAAGTCAATTCCCCATACGTCAAACAACTCAATTTCCAAGATTCCTTGTTGAGGCATGGCGTAACCATGAGGCAGATTACCAGCTCTTTGGCAACTGTCACAATTACGTACAAACTCTCGGGAATCTTTATAGAGTATGGGCCAATAGAAGCCACATTGGAGGACCTTGGTGGCTGTTCGCTCACCTCCGAAATGGCCTCCATATTGAGATCCGCGGCAATGCCATAGGATTCTCTGTGCTTCCTCTCTGGGGACACACCTACGGATAATTTCGTCTGCACATCTCTTAAAGAGATAGGGTTCATCCCACAAGTAGTACTTTGCATCAGTAACTAATTTCTTCTTTTGTATTCTATTGTACTCCTTGGGTATGAACCTTGCAGCTTTATAGTTTCCAATATCGGCAAACCATGGTGCTTCCTGAATGGCAAATAGATGCTCATCAGGGAACGTCTCAGAGATTTCAAGAAAGGGGAGGGACGTCCCTTCCACTGGCTCTATCCGGGACAGATGATCAGCCACTTGGTTCTCTGTCCCTTTTCTGTCTCTTATTTCTATATCAAACTCTTGCAGAAGCAATACCCATCTGATGAGCCTAGGTTTTGAATCCTGCTTTGTGAGTAGATACTTAAGAGCAGCATGGTCAGTGTACACAATCACCTTTGATCCTACTAAGTAGGATCTGAACTTGTCAATGGCGTAAACCACTGCAAGTAATTCCTTTTCTGTGGTTGTGTAATTTTTCTGGGCATCATTTAAAACGCGACTGGCATAATAAATGACATGCAGAAGCTTGTCATGCCTCTGTCCCAATACTGCACCAATGGCATGATCACTGGCATCACACATTAGCTCAAATGGTAATGTCCAGTCTGGTGCAGAAATAACTGGTGCTGTGACCAGCTTAGCTTTCAGCGTTTCAAACGCCTGTAGGCATGCTGTGTCAAACACAAATGGCATGTCAGCAGCTAGCAGATTGCTTAGAGGTTTTGCGATTTTTGAAAAATCCTTTATAAACCTCCTATAGAATCCTGCATGTCCTAGAAAGCTTCTGATTGCCTTAACATTGGCAGGTGGTGGTAATTTCTCAATTACCTCTACCTTTGCTTGATCCACCTCTATTCCCTTGTTTGAGATTTTATGCCCAAGAACAATTCCTTCAGTCACCATGAAGTGACACTTTTCCCAGTTTAAAACTAGGTTGGTTTCTTGGCATCTTTTCAGAACAAGTTTCAGGTGATCAAGACAGGAGCTGAATGAGTCTCCATATACTGAGAAGTCATCCATGAAGACTTCCAGAAATTTTTCCACCATGTCAGAGAAAATAGAGAGCATGCATCTCTGGAAGGTTGCAGGCGCATTACATAGCCCAAAGGGCATCCTTCTATAAGCAAACACTCCAGATGGACATGTGAATGCTGTTTTCTCTTGATCCTGGGGATCCACTGCAATCTGGTTGTAGCCTGAATAGCCATCCAAAAAGCAGTAATAATCATGACCTGCTAGTCTCTCTAGCATCTGGTCTATGAATGGTAAAGGAAAATGATCCTTTCTGGTGGCTGTATTGAGCCTTCTGTAGTCAATACACATACGCCACCCTGTAACTGTTCTTGTAGGAACCAGTTCATTTTTTTCATTATGAATCACTGTCATGCCTCCCTTTTTTGGGACGACTTGAACAGGGCTCACCCAGGGGCTATCAGAAATGGGATAAATAATCCCAGCCTCTAGTAATTTGGTGACCTCTTTCTGCACCACTTCCTTCATGGCTGGATTTAGCCGCCTCTGTGGTTGAACCACTGGTTTGGCATTATCCTCCAATAGGATTTTGTGCATGCATCTAACTGGGCTTATGCCCTTAAGGTCACCTATGGACCACCCAAGAGCTGTCTTGTGTGTCCTTAGCACTTGAATAAGTGCTTCCTCTTCCTGTGAATTTAAAGCAGAGCTTATGATCACTGGAAAAGTGTCACCTTCTCCCAGAAATGCATATTTCAAGGATGGTGGTAGTGGCTTGAGCTCGGGTTTAGGGGGTTTTTCCTCTTTCAGAAGAAAGTTCAGAGGCTCTTTCATGTCCCCTGAATCCTCCAAATCAGGCTGAACATCTTTAAAGATGTCTTCCAACTCTGATTCGAGACTCTCAGCCATGTTGATCTCTTCTACCAAAGAGTCAATGAGATCAACTTTCATGCAGTCTGTTGATGTGTCTGGATGCTGCATGGCTTTGACAGCGTTCAACTTGAACTCATCATCATTGACTCTCAGGGTTATTTCCCCCTGTTGGACATCAATGAGGGATCGTCCAGTTGCTAGGAAGGGTCTTCCTAGAATGAGAGTAGCACTCTTGTGCTCCTCCATTTCCAGCACAACAAAGTCAGTAGGAAAGGCGAATGGCCCAACTCTGACAATCATGTCCTCAATCACGCCTGATGGATATTTAGTGGAACCATCAGCAAGTTGGAGACATATCCGGGTTGGTTTAACTTCTTCAATTAAGCCAAGCTTCCTGATAGTGGATGCAGGTATCAGGTTGATGCTTGCCCCAAGATCGCATAAAGCTGTCTTGGTGCAATCACCTTCTAATATGCATGGTATCAGAAAACTCCCAAGGTCTTTAAGCTTTTCAGGAAAGCTTTTCAGAATGACTGCACTGCATTCTTCAGTGAGGAGAACTCTTTCTGTTTCTCTCCACTCCTTTTTATGACTCAAGATCTCTTTCATGAACTTGGCATAAGAAGGTATTTGCTCAAGTGCCTCTGCAAATGGAATCTTTATTTCAAGAGTCCTTAGATAATCTGCAAAGCGAGCAAATTGCTTATCCTACTCCTCTTTCCGGAGTTTTTGAGGATAAGGTATCTTGGCTTTATATTCCTCAACCTTAGTGGTTAAAGAAGCCTTTTTAGAGGGGTTGCTATCAGCACTTGTGTGTGTCTGATCCCTCACTGGCGATTGAGTGCCAGAGTCAGAAGCTGGAGTGACGTTAGACGCCAGCTCACTGTCTGTTCCTGGCGCCTGAACGCCAGAAATGTGCCCATGTTGGGCGTTCAACGCTGGATTCTGCCCCATTTGGGCGTTCAACGCCAGAATCTTGCCCATTTTTGGCGTTGAACGCCAATCCTGCCTTGTTTCTGGCGCTGAACGCCAGTTTTGGGCATGGTCTGGGCGTTCAGCACCAGCCTTCCACCCATTTTCTGGCGTTTTAGTGCCAGAATTATTTTTCCCTGGGCTCTTACTGTCCTCAGGTGAATCTTTGGTGGGTCGCTCATTTCTTGAATTTTTGATGCCTTGAGGTGGGTATTTAATGTTTTCCCGCTTCTTAATTGAACTGCTTGGCATTCTTCTGCTATTTGCCTTGATAGCTGCTGCTTTGTTTGCTTAAACTGTTCGTCCATATGTATATTAGCTATCCTTGTCTCCTGTAGCCTGTCTTTGAATTCAGCTAGCTGCTTTGTTAGAAAATCCAATTGCTTATTGAATTCAGCAGCTTGTTTTACAGTACTGAATTCAGCAGTTACTGTTTTAACCTCTTCATTCATGGAAGGGTTGCTGCTTAGATACAGATGCTGATTCCTGGCAACTGTATCAATGAGCTCTTGAGCCTCTTCAATTGTCTTTCTCATATGGATAGATCCACCAGCTGAGTAATCTAGAGACATTTGAGCTCCTTCTGCAAGCCCATAGTAGAAGATGTCTAACTGAACCCATTCTGAAAACATTTCAGAGGGGCATTTTCGTAGCATCTCTCTGTATCTCTCCCAGGCATCATAAAGAGATTCATTATCTCCTTGTTTAAAGCCTTGGATGTCCAGCCTTAGCTGTGTCATCCTTTTTGGAGGAAAATACTGATTCAGAAATTTTTCTGTCATCTGTTTCCATGTTCTTATGCTGGCCTTAGGTTGGTTATTTAACCACCTCTTAGCTTGATCTTTTACAGCAAATGGAAACAGTAATAGTCTGTAGACATCCTGATCTATTTCCTTATCATGTACTGTGTCAGCAATTTGTAAAAATTGTGCCAGAAACTCTGTAGGTTCTTCCTGTGGAAGACCGGAATACTGGCAACTTTGCTGCACCATGATAATGAGCTGAGGATTCAACTCAAAGCTACTGACTCCAATGGAGGGTATGCAGATACTACTCCCATATGAAGCAGTAGAGGGGTTAGAATATGACCCCAGAGTCCTCCTGGACTGTTCATCTCCATTTATGTCCATGATGGATATATGGATATAACTTGGACTGATTTACCTTTTTAATTATTTTATTTTATGGAAAGAGGACAACTTAACCAAAAATAAAAATAACAAAAATTATGATTTTCGAAAAAGTGAGGAGAGAAAAAGTGGTTAGAAGGTTTTGAAAAAGATATGATTTGGAAAAGATTTTAAAATAATACTTGTTATACGGAATAAAATCCCGGTCTAAGCGGCTAAACCAAGCTATCCCTAACCATGTGCTTGTGGCGTGTAGGTGTCAAGTGAAAACTTGAGACTGAGCGGTTAAAGTCAAGGTCCAAAGCAAAAGAAGAGTGTGCTTAAGAACCCTGGACACCTCTAATTGGGGACTTTAGCAAAGCTGAGTCACAATCTGAAAAGGTTCACCCAATTATGTGTCTGTGGCATTTATGTATCCGGTGGTAATACTGGAAAACAAAGTGCTTAGGGCCACGGCCAAGACTCATAAAGAAGCTGTGTTCAAGAATCATCATACTGAACTAGGAGAGTCAATAACACTATTCAAAATCTGAAGTTCCTATAGATGCCAATCATTCTGAACCTCAATGGATAAAGTGAGATGCCAAAACTATTCAAGAGGCAAAAAGCTATAAGTCCCGCTCATATGATTGGAGCTATGTTTCATTGATAGTTTGGAATTTATAGTATATTCTCTTCTTTTTATCCTATTTGATTTTCAGTTGCTTGGGGACAAGCAACAATTTAAGTTTGGTGTTGTGATGAGCGGATAATTTATACGCTTTTTGGCATTGTTTTTAGTATGTTTTTAGTAGGATCTAATCACTTTTAGGGATGTTTTCATTAGTTTTTATGTTAAATTCACATTTCTGGACTTTACTATGAGTTTGTGTGTTTTTCTGTGATTTCAGGTATTTTCTGGCTGAAATTGAGGGACTTGAGCAGAAATCAGATTCAGAGGTTGAAAAAGGACTGCTGATGTTGTTGGATTCTGACCTCCCTGCACTCAAAGTGGATTTTCTGGAGCTACAGAACTCGAAATGGCGCGCTTCCAATTGCGTTGGAAAGTAGACATCCAGAAAATCAAATAGGATAAAAAGAAGAGAATATACTATAAATTCCGAGTTCTGTAGCTCCAGAAAATCCACTTTGAGTGCAGGGAGGTCAGAATCCAACAGCATCAGCAGTCCTTTTTCAACCTCTGAATCTGATTTCTGCTCAAGTCCCTCAATTTCAGCCAGAAAATACCTGAAATCACAGAAAAACACACAAACTCATAGTAAAGTCCAGAAATGTGAATTTAACACAAAATCTATTAAAAACATCCCTAAAAGTGATTAGATCCTACTAAAAACATACTAAAAACAATGTCAAAAAGCGTATAAATTATCCGCTCATCACAACACCAAACTTAAATTGTTGCTTGTCCCCAAGCAACTGAAAATCAAAATAGGATAAAAAGAATAGAATATACTATAAATTTCAAACTATCAATGAAACATAGCTTCAATCATATGAGCGGGACTTATAGCTTTTTGCCTCTTGAATAGTTTTGGCATCTCACTTTATCCATTGAGGTTCAGAATGATTGGCATCTATAGGAACTCAGAGTTCGAATAGTGTCATTGACTCTCCTAGTTCAGTATGATGATTCTTGAACACAGCTTCTTTATGAGTCTTGGCCGTGGCCCTAAGCACTTTGTTTTCCAGTATTACCACCGGATACATAAATGCCACAGATACATAATTGGGTGAACCTTTTCAGATTGTGACTCAGCTTTGCTAAAGTCCCCAATTAGAGGTGTCCAGGGTTCTTAAGCACACTCTTCTTTTGCTTTGGACCTTGACTTTAACCGCTCAGTCTCAAGTTTTCACTTGACACCTACACGCCACAAGCACATGGTTAGGGACAGCTTGGTTTAGCCGCTTAGACCGGGATTTTATTCCTTTAGGCCCTCCTATCCACTGATGCTCAAAGCCTTGGGATCCTTTTTATTGCCCTTGCGTTTTGGTTTTGAGGGTTATTGGCTTTTTGCTCTTGCCTCTTGGTTTTAAGAGCTTTTGGCTTTTTCTGCTTGCTTTTTCTTTTTCTTTCTATTTTTTTTTTCGCCTATTTTTTTTTTTCTGCAAGCTTTGTTCTTTGCTGCTTTTTCTTGCTTCAAGAATTATTTTTATGATTTTTCAGATTATCAAATAACATGTCTCCTAGTCATCATTCTTTCAAGAGCCAACATATTTAACATTCTTAAACAACAACTTCAAAAGATATATGCACTGTTCAAGCATACATTCAGAAAACAAGAAGCATTGTCACCACATCAATATAATTAAACTAAGTTCAAGGATAAATTCGAAACTCATGTACTTCTTGTTCTTTTGAATTAAAACATTTTTCATTTAAGAGAGGTGATGGATTCATAGGACATTCATAACTTTAAGACAAAGTTACTAACTACTAATGATCATGTAATGAAGACACAAACCTAGATAAGCACATAACATAGAAAACGAAAAACAGAGAAAGTAAGAACAAGGAATGAGTCCACCTTAGTGATGTCCTTGAGCTCTTCTATGTCTCTTCCTTGTCTTTGCTGCTCCTCCTTCATTGCTTTTAGATCTTCTCTGATTTCATGAAGGATGATGGAGTGCTCTTGATGTTCCACCCTTAGTTGCTTCCAATAATTGTGTGGAAGAAAATGTATCCCCTGAGGTATCTCAGGGATCTCTTGAATTGCAGTCAAATGTTCTACCACTGAGCTATAGACCCTTGATGGAAGCTTTTGTCTTCCCTTTCCTCTTTCTAGAGGTTTCTTTGGCCTTAGGTGCCATCAATGGTTATGGAAAAAAACAAAAAAGCTATGCTTTTACCACACCAAACTTAGAATGTTGCTCGCCCTCGAGCAAAAGAAGAAAGAATAGAAGAATAAGAAGAAGATATGGAGGAGATGGATGGGAGTGTGTATTCGGCCATATGGGTGGGATTGGGTGGGAGAGAGATGTTGAATTTTTGAAGGTAGTGGGTGTATGGATGTGAGTGGTAAATGGAAAAAAAGAAGGGATGATCATGAATGGAAAGAGAGATGATGAGGTTGGTGGGGATCCTGTGGGGTCCACAGATCCTAAGATGATCCTGTGGGGTCCACAGATCCTGAGGTGTCAAGGAATTTACATCCCTGCACCAATTTAGGCATGTAAAATGCCCTTGCACACAACTCTGGGCGTTCAGCGCCAGGTTGGTGCCCTTTTTGGGCGTTCAACGCCCCTTTGCTGCCATTTCTGGCGTTGAACGCCAGAACCATGCTTGTTCTGGGCGTTCAGCGCCAGGATGCTCCTATTCTGGGCGTTCAGCGCCAGAACTATGCTCTGTTCTGGCGTTTGAACGCCAGACAGATGCTCCTCCAGGGTGTGATTTTTCTTCTGCTCTTTTTGATTCCGTTTTCAATTTTTGTATTTATTTTGTGACTCCACATGATCATGAACCTAAGAAAACATGAAAAACAATGAAAATAAAAGTTAGATAAACATTGGGTTGCCTCCCAACAAGTGCTTCTTTAATGTCAATAGCTTGACAGTGGGCTCTCATGGAGCCTTACAGATGTGCAGAGCTTTGTTGAGACTCTCCAACACCAAACTTAGAGTTTGGATATGGGAGTTCAACACCAAACTTAGAGTTTGGTTGTGGCCTCCCAACACCAAACTTAGAGTTTGACTGTGGGGGCTCTGGTTGACTCTGCTTTGAGAGAAGCTTTTCAAGCTTCCTCTCCATGGTTGCAGAGGGAGATCGTTGAGTTTTGAATACAAGGGAGTTCTCATTCCATTGAAGGACTATTTCACCTCTGTCAACATCAATCACAGCTCTTGCTGTGGCCAGGAAAGGTCTTCCTAGGATGATGGATTCATCCTCTTCCTTTCCAGTATCCAGGACTATGAAATCAGTAGGTATGTAAAGGCCCTCAACCTTTACTAATACATCTTCTACTTGTCCATAAGCCTGTCTTCTTGAGCTGTCTGCCATCTCTAGTGAGATTTTAGCAGCTTGCACCCCATAGATTCCCAGTTTCTCTATTACAGAGAGGGGCATGAGGTTTATTCCTGAACCAAGGTCACACAGAGCCTTAAAGATCATGGTGCCTATGGTACAGGGTATTATGAACTTTCCAGGATCCTGTCTCTTCTGAGGCAATGTCAGTTGATCCAGATCACTTAGTTCATTGATGAACAAGGGAGGTTCAACTTCCCAAGCATCAATGCCAAACAATTTGGCATTCAGCTTCATGATTGCACCAAGAAACTTGGCAGTTTGCTCTTTAATAACATCCTCATTCTCTTCAGAAGAGGAATACTCATCAGAGCTCATGAAGGGCATAAGGAGAGTTAATGGAATCTCTATGGTCTCTAGATGAGTCTCAGATTCCTTTGGTTCCTCAGAGGGAAGCTCCTTATTGATCACTGCACGTCCCAGGAGGTCTTCCTCCTTGGGATTCACGTCCTCTCCTCTCCTCACAGGTTCGGCCATGGCGCTTATGTCAATGGCCTTGCACTCTCCTTTTGGATTCTCTTCTGTATTGCTTGGGAGAGTACTAGGAGGGATTTCAGTGATCCTTTTACTCAGCTGGCCCACTTGTGCTTCCAGATTTCTAATGGAAGACCTTGTTTCATTCATGAAACTTACAGTGGCCTTAGATAGATCAGAGACTAGATTTGCTAAATTAGAAGCATTTTGTTCAGAGTTCTCTGTCTGTTGCTGAGTTGATGATGGAAAAGGTTTGCCATTGCTAAACCTGTTTCTTCCGCCATTATTAAAGCCTTGTTGAGGCTTTTGATCCTTCCATGAGAAATTTGGATGATTTCTCCATGTTGAGTTATAGGTGTTTCCATAAGGTTCACCTAAGTAATTTACCTCTGCTATTGCAGGGTTCTCAGGATCATAGGCTTCTTCTTCAGGAGAAGCCTCTTGAGTACTGTTGGATGCAGCTTGCATTCCATGCAGACTCTGAGAGATCATATTGACTTGCTGAGTCAATATTTTATTCTGAGCCAATATGGCATTCAGAGTATCAACCTCAAGAACTCCCTTCTTCATAGGCGTCCCATTGCTCACAGGATTCCTTTCAGAAGTGTACATGAACTGGTTATTAGCAACCATGTCAATGAGTTCTTGGGCTTCTGCAGGCGTTTTCTTTAGGTGAATGGATCCACCTGCAGAAGTGTCCAGTGACATCTTTGATAGCTCAGATAAACCATCATAGAATATATCCAGGATGGTCCATTCTGAAAGCATGTCAGAAGGACACTTTTTGGTCAACTGTTTGTATCTTTCCCAAGCTTCATAGAGGGATTCACCTTCTTTCTGTCTGAAGGTTTGAACATCAGCTCTAAGCTTGCTCAGCTTTTGAGGAGGAAAGTACTTGGCTAAGAAAGCCGTGACCAGCTTATCCCAAGAGTTCAGGCTGTCTTTGGGTTGAGAATCCAACCATAATCTAGCTCTGTCTCTTACAGCAAAAGGGAAAAGCATGAGCCTGTAGACTTCAGGATCTACTCCATTAGTCTTAACAGTATCACATATCTGCAAGAATTCAGTTAAGAACTGAAAAGGATCTTCAGATGGAAGTCCATGAAACTTGCAGTTCTGCTGCATCAGAGAAACTAATTGAGGTTTCAGCTCAAAATTGTTTGCTCCAATGGCAGGAATGGAGATGCTTCTTCCATGTAAATTGGAATTAGGTGCAGTAAAGTCACCAAGCATCTTCCTTACATTATTATTATTTTCGGCTGCCATCTCCTTTTCCTGTTCGAAAATTTCTGAAAGGTTATCTCTGGATTGTTGTAATTTAGCTTCTCTTAATTTTCTCTTCAGAGTCCTTTCAGGTTCTGGATCTGCTTCCACAAGAATGTTCTTATCCTTGCTCCTGCTCATATGACAAAGAAGAGGGCACAGAAAAATAATAATAATAATAGAGATTCTCTTTACCACAGTATAGAGGTTCCCTTATGTAAGTGGAAGAAGAGGGGGAGACAAAGAATGTAATATAATGGAAGAAACACAACTGTGAGGATGGAAGAGAGGTGAGATGAGATGTTAGGATATGAATGAATAAATAGAATGAGATGGGGGAGGGATAATTTTCGAAAATTATTTTGAAAAAGAGTTAGTGATTTTCGAAAATGGTTTTTTTTTTTTGAAAAATGTTAGTAATTTTCGAAAATTTTTTGAAATCAAAAATAAAAATAAAAATAATTATTTAATTAAAAAGAAATTTTTGAAAAAGGGGTAGATATTTTCGAAAATTAGAGAGAGAGAGTTAGTTAGGTAGTTTTGAAAAAGTTAAGAAACAAACAAAAAGTTAGTTAGTTAGTTGAAACAAATTTTGAAAAGATAGGAAGTTAGGAGGTTAGGAGAGATATTTTGAAAAGATATTTTTGAAAAAGATAAGATAAGAAGATATTTTAGAAACTAATTTTGAAAAGATTTGATTTTTAAAATCACAATTAATGACTTGATTCATAAGAAATCACAAGATATGATTCTAGAACTTAAAGATTGAATCTTTCTTAACAAGCAAGTAACAAACTTCAAATTTTTGAATCAAAACATTAATTGATTATGTTATTTTCGAAAATTTGGTATAAAAATAAGAAAAAGATTTTTGAAAAATATTTTTGGAATTTTCGAAAATAACTAAGAATTTTGAAAAAGATTTGATTTTTGAAAAGATTTTGAAAAAGATAAGATTTTCAAATTGAAAATTTGATTTGACTCATAAGAAACAATTTGATTTTAAAATTTTTTGAAAAAGTCAACCCAAATTTTCGAATTTGATGAGAGAAGAAGGGAAAGATATTTTTTTTTTATTTTTGAATTTTTTATAATGAGAGAGAAAAACACAAACAAAATGCAATGCATGAAATTTTTAGATCAAAACATGTGATGCATGCAAGAATGCTATAAATGTCAAGATGAACACCAAGAACACTTTGAATGTCATGATGAACATCAAGAACATATTTTTGAAAAATTTTTAATACAAAGAAAACATGCAAGACACCAAACTTAGAATTCTTTAATGCTTAGACAATAAGAATTCAAGAATGCATATGATAAACATGAAAAGACACAAAACAAAAAATCATCAAGATCAAACAAGAAGACTTACCAAGAACAACTTGAAGATCATGAAGAACACTATGAATGCATGATATTTTCGAAAAAATGCAAGATGCATATGCAAGTGACACCAAACTTATAATGTGACTCAAGACTCAAACAAGAAACAGAGAAATATTTTTGATTTTTATGATTTTCTAATTTTTTTTGGATTTTTTTTTTCGAAAATTATTTGAAAAAGGAAAATAAGGATTCCAAAATTTTTAATATGAATTCCAGGAATCTTGCCATATTAGTCTAAAGCTTCAGTCCAGGAATTAGACATGGCTCACTAGCCAGCTAAGCTTTCAATGAAAGCTCCGGTCCAGAACACTAGACATGGCCAATGGCCAGCCAAGCTTCAGCAGGTGATCATGGATCAGCAGCAGGTGGATGAGCAACAACTAAATTGCTCTTGATAACAAATTGCAAGCCTCAGTCCAAATGAATTTAGACATGGCTTTACAGCCAGCCAGGCTTCAACATGCTTCATGAAACACTAGAATTCATTCTTAAAAATTTTGAATAAATTTTTGAAAACATTTTTATTATTTATTTATTTATTTATTTATTTTTTTTCGAAAACAAAAGAGAAATTTTGAAAGATTTTTTTTTTGAAAGATTTTTGAAAAGAAAACGAAAAGAAAGTTACCCAATCTGAGCAACAAGATGAACCGTCAGTTGTCCAAACTCAAACAATCCCCGGCAACGGCGCCAAAAACTTGGTGCACGAAATTGTGATGTCCAGGCTCAAACAAATCCTGGTAATGGCTCCAAAGCTTGGTGCTCTGATCTTAATTCATAATTGTCACAACTTCGATACAACTAACCAGCAAGTGCACTGGGTCGTCCAAGTAATACCTTACGTGAGTAAGGGTCGAATCCCACGGAGATTGTTGGTATGAAGCAAGCTATGGTCACCTTGTAAATCTCAGTCAGGCAGATATAAAGTGATAACGGTGTTTTCGAATATTAATTAATAAAATAGGGATAGAGACACTTATGTAATTCATTGATAGGAATTTCAGATAAGTGAATGGAGATGCTTTCGTTCCTCTGAACCTCTGCTTTCCTGCTATCTTCATCCAGTCAGTCTTACTCCTTTCCATGGCTGGCTTTATGTGATACATCACCACTGTCAATGGCTACTTTCGGTCATCTCTCGGGAAAATGATTCAATGCCCTGTCACGGCATGGCTAATCGTCTGGAGGCATCACCCTTGTCAATGGCTTCATCTTATCCTCTCAGTGAATAATATGCTCACGCACCCTGTCACGGCACGGCTAATCATCTGTCGGTTCTCGATCATGCTGCAATAGGATTTACTATCCTTTTGCGTCTGTCACTAACGCCCTGCAATCGCGAGTTAGGAGCTCGTCACAGTCATTCAATCATTGAATCCTACTCGGAATACCACAGACAAGGTTTAGACTTTCCTGATTCTCTTAAATGCCGCCATCATTCTAGCTTACGCCACGAAGATTCTGGTTAGGAGATCTAAGAGATACTCATTCTAGCTTATTTCATGTAGAACAGAAGTGTTTGTCAGGCACGCGTTCATAAGGGAGTGTAGAAACTCTACCGTATGAAAATACATAAGTGAAGGTCCAGGCATGGCCGAGATGGCCAGCCCCCTTGATCTAAGAACAATGCGTTCAAAGATGATCCTAAGATCCTAAGATGATCAAAAGATGGTCAAAAAGACTAGTAAAAGGTCCTATTTATAATAAACTAGTCACTAGGGTTTACATGAGTAAGTAATTGATGCATAAATCCACTTCCTGGGCGCACTTGGTGTGTGTTTGGGCTGAGCCTGAGTGTTGCACGTGCAGAGGCCATTTGTGGAGTTGAACGCCAGTTTCTGTGCCAGTTTGGGCGTTCAACTCTGGTTTTGGATCCTTTTCTGGCGCTGGACGCCAGATTTGGGTAGAAAGCTGGCGTTGAACGCCAGTTTACGTCGTCTATTTTTGGCCAAAGTATGGACTATTATACATTGCTGGAAAGCCCTGGATGTCTACTTTCCAACGCAATTGGAAGCACGCCATTTCGAGTTCTGTAGCTCCAGAAAATCCACTTTGAGTGCAGGGAGGTCAGAATCCAACAGCATCAGCAGTCCTTTTTCAACCTCTGAATCTGATTTCTGCTCAAGTCCCTCAATTTCAGCCAGAAAATACCTAAAATCACAGAAAAACACAAAAACTCATAGTAAAGTCCAGAAATGTGAATTTAACATAAAAACTAATGAAAACATCCCTAAAAGTGATTAGATCCTACTAAAAACATACTAAAAACAATGCCAAAAAGCGTATAAATTATCCGCTCATCAGTGAAATTGTGTGAATTATAGATTGTGTTTCTTATTGAATTGGAGTTCAATTGGGGGTTTGAAACGAAATTCTGGTGGTTGAGCTTGTGGAATTGGCATTTGGAAGCTTGGAGCTTGTGAAAGGAGAGTTTTTTAGGTGTTTTGGGCTTAGGGAGGAATTGGCCAAGGTATGGTTTTGGTTTCTCCTAGTTAATATTTAATGTCACGTGAAAATTTAGGCTAGAAGACTTTAAGATATGAATGAACTGAATGAATGATTGATAAATTGTGTAAATGGTATATGATTTGTATACGAAGGGGGAATGAGTTTGAATGTGTTGGATTACATTATTGATGAGTATAGAATAATGATGATTGTTGTTGTGAAGGTGGGTTTGTGAAATTGAAATGAATGGATTAAATGAAATTGTATGTTGGCATGTTGTGGTATGAAAGGGAAGAGCATGAACCTGGTGAGGCACACTAAGGACTATTTTGGTTGTAAAAATTATTGGTTTGGAATTAGGATTTTAGAAGAAGGGTTAACCACCAAAAACACCCCCGAATTATTCAAACGCTGACAGAAATGCACTCGAATTTTACTATCGACAAAAATACCTTTAAGTAATTTAAAAACATAACAACAATACCCAACGGTAAATATATATTTTCAAAAAATGCCTTAGAGATTGAATTTTGATGTGATTTTTTATAAGAATAATTAAAAAATGAGATATTATTATTCTTAAAATTTGATAATTTTTTTCTAAGTATATATTTTTTTTTGTAATTTTTTTGGTAATTTTTTAAAAGTATTATTAGTTGTTAACAAAAAAATTACAAAAAAAAATATATACACAACAAAAAATCACCAAATTTTAAGGATACTAATATCTCATTTTCTTAATCATGCTTGCAAAAAATTGTATCAAAATTCAATCTCTAATATATTTTTTGAGAAATACATATTTAATGTTAGATAAATTTTACAAAAAAACTAACATTAAATATGTATTTCTCAAAATATAAATTAGAGATTGAATTTTGATGCAATTTTTTGCAAACATAATTAAAAAAATGAGATATTATTATTCTTAAAATTTGGTGATTTTTTGTTAAGTATATATTATTTTGTAATTTTTTAAAAGTATTATTGGTTGTTAACAAAAATAATTATAAAAAATTATATACTTATAAAAAAATCACCAATTTTTATGTATAATAATATATTATTTTTATAATCATGCTTGTAAAAAATTGCATCAAAATTCAATCTCTAAAGTATTTTTTGAAAATATATATTTACTGCTGGATATTGTTGTTGTGTTTTTAAATTATTTAAAGGCATTTTTGTCGATAGTAAAATTCGGATGTATTTTTGTCAGCGTTTGAATAATTTGGGGGCATTTTTGGTGGTTAATCCTTAGAAGAAACTAGAGTTTTGAGAATTTTTGGTAAAAGCTAATTTTTTGCCAACTTTGGTGGGCCATAACTTGGCTTTCGAATTCTCAAATTTTATAAAACTTATTTTGAATGAAAGTTGGGTTCGTGAAGTTTATAACGTTCAAAGAACGGACTAAAAACAATTTCTAACAAAAAAGTTATGCGCGTTCGAAGTTGGGTATGTAAAACTGGTTTTCTAGAACTTAGCAGCTTTTTGCGAATTCTGCTAGGCATGCGTACACAGACATGCACGTGAAACAGACCCTAGGCTTTGCTTAGACGTCCACGTACTTGGACATATGAGTGCGTACGTGAAATGGACAAAATTACTGGTCCGCGTACGCAGGTAGGACCACACGACGCTGGGATGATTCCTTGCTAAGGGGCTCACGTATGCGGACAAGGATCGTGTATGCGAGATGGAAAATTTACACTTTTACATACATGACACATGACATGTGTACACGGAACCCATGTTTTCTAAAAATATTGCTTTATGTTTTAAACCTGTTCTCTAACCTCCCAAACCTCTTTAAAACTTGTTTAGAGTTTGTTAGCGAGTTTGTAAGTTTTAGAATGAGGGCGAATATGTTAATTAAGTTGAGAAAATGTTGAGAAGGATTTGCAAAGTGATAACGAATTAATGAGGTGTTGGTGAAGTTGAATGAGAGGTGATTGATAAAGATGCTGATAATAAAAAGGAATTGCAATTGAATGAGGATGGGATTGATGATGATAATGGCATTGAGGAATGATGAATAAAAATATATTTGGTGTGAGCTTTTGAAATTATTTGAGACATATCACCGGATAAGAGGCAGTAGCGTTGTCCACCTGCTCCGGGCATAATTTGAGATTTCGGGTAAGATGTAGTGGCGTTGTCCACTTGCTTTGGCTAAAAGTTCGAGACACCAGGTAAGATGCAAGGGTTGAGTTTTGTTTTGCTTGCTTCGAGTTGAGAATTGTAACACCGCTTGGGTAAGATGCAAGGGTTGCGGTTTGGTCCCACTTGCTTCGTGTTGTGGTGTTCTGTCCAGGGTTCGCTACTAGACATGTCGGGTTTGGCTAGATAACTGACAGATGAGACTCATCGACCATAGGATAGGCATACTTCATATGCATTTGTATGTTTTGCTTGAGTGTACATTGTTTTGGTTTGCTTAACTACTTAACTCTGTTTATCTGCTACTTGCTCTACTTGCTGTAATTGTACCTCTATCTGTGTTTTCTTTGTTTGATTTGTATGTGTTTGCACCTAAGAGACCCTTCATATGGTGGAGGCGTGATGAGGGTTGTTCCACTAGTGTTTAGGAGGGTATTGATGAATTGAAGGTGGAAAATTAAGTTAGATCTAGGCATCCCGTAGTTAGCGTACCAAACTGTATGGTTTAGTATTGAATTTAAGTTAAATTTTTGAGTGTCAGAATTTTAGGAATGCCTCTGACTTCTCTGGAATCTTATATATTAACTGTGCGGATACCTTTACCATATTGAGAGCCCCTAGATCTCATTCTATACAATTTTTTGCTGTTTTTCAGATGCAGATCAAGAGGCACCTCATTGAGGATACTGGAGACCTTCTAGAAGCGAAGAACTATATTCTAGGTTTAGCATTTTGTTTCTATATATATATATATAAACTCTGACTGGCCTTAGCTTCACAGGTTGAGTTTGGAGCTTGGATATTTGTATCTTTTGGAACTCTGATCTTTATATATGCTTTATCCTTTCTTTTCGACCGTATTTATCTGTTATATGCGTAGTTATGCGAGTGTGATGCGTTTTTCCGTTCTACTTTGTATATCTTCTTATTCAAGGATCCTATTTATAATTTCCTTCAAATATAGTTATATAGGTGTGTGTCTTTTTCTTTTAGAGGTCGTGATACCTCGCCACATTTAATTTACGACTTAAGTGTAAAGCTCTGCGTGGTAGGATGTTATAAACCAAGTGTACATTTCAATTACCAAGAGTTTTGAAATATTTTTTGTTCAAGAGATAGAAAATTTATTATTATTTTTAAGTAAGAAATTCATAGATTTTTAATTGCATTTTGGAAGAGTATTGTCATTAACCCTATAGCAACTAAGTGTATGAATAAATATCTCTTTAAAGAAAGTGATCTAATCGTGCCTTGAAATCACAACAAATATAAGTTTTTGTCATCTTCTACTCATAATTTTTTCAACAATTAAATAAATATTAGTTAAAGATGGATCAAGATCAAAACACCGCATTCAAGGTCATAAATAAAGAATTTGTCAAATTGAAGCTTTGATAGAACAACTTTTAACCGTTAGAAAGACAAGATGATGTTTTTTCTTTTGATTCTCAACCATACATATGTGCTTAAACCAAAGACTATACCGATTGCCAATGCCGCTAAAAATGCTACATCAGAAGAGAAGCAAAAAATTTCTCAATTCAAGAAGAAACATGATGTGGATACTTTTGCATAACGAGTGTATATTCTCCCCACTTTATCCGACCGACTCTAATATCTACATGTCAATTCAATCACATTAGAGATTTGGAAGTCTTTGGAAGAAAAGTACAACATTGAGCAATAAGGAACAAATAAGTTCATTATATTAAAGTATTTTGAATTCATCATGGTTGATACTATATCTATTATAGATCAAATTCATGAACTACAAATTCTTGTAAGTAGATTTCTATGATTTATAAGTGGTGATCCTTGAGTCATTACAAGTTAGAATAATTATTTTAAAATTATCTTCATCTTAAAATGATTATAGGATGAAACTTTTATATCTTAGTGAGAAATTCACAATTGAGAAGTTATTAAAACATATACGTATAGAGGAAGAAACTCAAAAATCTAATGTTGTATATCTTTCAAAGTTCTAAAGTGAATTATATTGGTGAAGATAAAACAAATAGAAAGAAAATAAATTTCTCAAAGGATCTTAAGAAAGACAAGAAGAGACAAAAAGAGTATTATTATTTACATAAGAAAGGGCATTACATAAAAGAATGTAGACTCTTAGAAGAAAGAAGTACGAAATACCAACTTAGTGAAAGAGAAAGATTTAGTTGCTATGGTTACAAAAAATGTACAAAATATGCATATTGACATAGCTACAGGACTCAACTTGACAACACAAGAGAAATCACTTGAATGGTGGTTAGACTTTGAGGCTATTGTTCATGTTTGTAATGATCGCAACCAATTCAAAATATATGAAAAAGTGAACAATGAAGAGGTTTTTATGGGCAATGATAATTCAGCCAAAGTTTGTTGTCAAGAAATTATAGAATCAAACTTTACATCTGAAAAGAAATTAAGTTTGATAAATCTACTTGATGTTCTAGAGTTGAGGAAGAAATTTAATTTCTGTTAGTCTCTTATGTAAAAATGGATTTAAAGATATAATGAAATACGATAAAATTGTCTTTTTTAAGAATGATGTATTTATAGAAAAAGGACATTGTACTGAAGTCATGTTCAAGCTTAATTTTGATAATAAAATGAATATTTCTTTTATGTTATTAATTCTTGTGATTTATGACATAATAGATTAGCAGACTTAAATTATAAATCAATTAAATATATGTATAAAAATAACTATATAGATCTTAATAACAAGAATTTTAATAAGAAATGTGATATTTACATACATACAATTCAAAATTACTAAGAATTTTTTTTCTAAAATTGAAAGAAATACATATTTGCTAGAATTGATTCATAGTGATATATGTAAATTAAATAGAAATATTACTAGAGGAGGAAAAAATATTTTATAATTTTTATTGATGATTGTTCTAGATTTACATATGTGTATTTATTTAGAAATAAAAATAAAATATTTAAAATATTTAAAAAAATAAAATAGAAGTAGAGAATATGCATGATAAGAAAATAAAAATTTTTCGTAGTAATAGAGGTGAAACATATTTTTCTAATGAATTTAGTAACTTTTGTGAATTATATGGTATTGTGTATGAATTTTCACTCCATATACTTCGCTAAAAAAAAGTTTGGCAAAAAGAAAAAGTTGTACTTTAGTAGATATATTTAATTCGATGTTACTAAATGTAAAATTGCCTTATAATTTATGGGGTGAGGTATTATTGATGCAAGTCATATTCATAATAGAATATTGTCAAGACATAGAAAGATTTTCTTCTTATGAAATATGGAAAGAAAAAAAAACTTAATTTGAATTATTTAAAAGTATGGAGTGTTTAGTTTTTTATCAAGTTCCTGATTAAAAGAGAACTAAATTAGGGTCAAGAACAAAAAAAAATACCTTAATAGGATATATTCAAAATTTTTAAATATATATAATATTAGACTAAGTGTTTACTGTAGTTGTTGAATTATGAAATATAGAATTTATTAAAAATAGATTTATTAATGATTCAACTTCTAATTCACTATAACCCTAAAAGGATACTAATGTCTCACATGAAATAAATAATTAAAATAATAAATATCTAAGTGTCAGAATTTATCATAGCAAGAAAAAGTTTTGGGAAGAAAAAAAAAGAGTTGGATCCAAATTTTATTTCTTCTCACACTGTCACTTCTTTTGTAGAAAAAACTAGATATTTTGTAACAAATAAGATTCCTATTGTAATTAGCATAAAAGGTGATCTTCAAACATTCAAAGAGGTCATGGCTTTTAAAAATTTTACTGTTTAAAAAGAAGCAACAAATAATAAAATAGACTCAATATTATTAAATAATACTTCAGTCTAGTTGAGTTTCTCCCAAGATCAAAGGATATAAGATGTAAGTGGGTATTCAGAAGAAAGTATAGCACTGATGGCTCGTTACAAATCTTTAAAGCAAGGTTAGTGGTCAAGGAGTTTAGATAAAAAGAAGATCTAGACTATTTTGATACATACACACCTAAGAAAAGAATGAATTCTATTAAGACTCTTATAACATTAGCATCCATTCCCAAGTTTCACATACATTAACCAGATGTTAAAATAATTTTTTTAAATGGAAATTTTAATAAAACAATTTATATGGAGCAACCGAAAAGCTACTTGCTACAATGAATAGAAAATTTGTAAATTAGTTAAGTCTTTGTACGACTTAGAACTAGTGTCTAAACAATGGCATGTGAAGTTTAATTTAATGGTGTTATCAGATGGCTTTTCACATAATAGTGTAGATATATGTATTTACTCAAAATTTATTAAGAATTATGTAGTAATCATTTGTTTGTATGTTGATGATATGTTAATTATTGAAACAAATATAGAAGGAATTCGAATAAAAAAGGAGTATCTAACTTTTAAATTCAAAATAAAAAATTTGAATAAAGTTGATAATATTAAACATAAAAATGCATAAGAATAAAATTGACTTTACTTTAAGTAAATCTCATTATAAAAAAAGGGGTATTGAAAAAGTTTGATCATCTCACAATTAAAGAATCCAATATACCCTATAATCATAATTTTAAATTAGAAGAAAGCATGAGGAGACTTGTAGCACAATTAGAATATACTAATGTTATAGGAAACGTTATTCAGGTGCAAATTGAATTACAAATTTTGGTAATAACTATTATACTTCATGATTAATTTTTACCATAGGTGATGAAACAATAAGTTAAACCTCAAAAAACATAAACATGTATTTCACATTTAACAATGGAGGTTGAGTGCGTAGCTTTATCAACCACAGATAAAGAGACAAAATGGCTTAAAAATTTGTTATATGATATAAAATTATGGGAAGTTCTATGGTGCTGTCCCCAAAAATATGCATGTCATGTTGTCTCTACGTGTTGTGCTGAGATAAAGACACGTTTAGTTTTTTTTTAACTGAATCCCGTTCTCCGTTTTTGCTTAGGGGAGGGATTAGTTGTGATTTTTAAGATTTGTTATGTGAATAGTGGGCTTGGTAGTATGGGCCAAAGTAGTGAATATGATGTCAAATAAAAAAGGATAGGGAGAAAATTGCAATGGGTAAAACAAGCCAACCCAAAAGAGAAAAAAAATCCTTTGAGTTACAGGTATTATTTTAACATGGGACAAACTATTTAAACAAAGTTAATACAGAATAACAAAACAATCTTGACCAAAAAAATTCTATAAGCATGAAAACTGTTGACCAAAAAAAAAGTAGCATGCAAATAATGTTTTGCCTAAGTATACTTACTGAATTTAATTTTCTTAGTATAAGCATGACAATATTTTAATTTGCTTGTGTTGGATATAGTTATTATATTAGATTGCCTTCTACTGTGTGTACTTCGTGTATTACATTTATCGATCATATTTAGATTTTTTTGTTTCTGGATTTAATTTAGTGTAATTTCAACCAATATCCTATCTGTTATGGGTTGGTGAGGAGACATGTCCAATCCATACATGAATTTCAAATTTGTTATTGTTACATGTATGATTCTATTATGGAGTATTATAACACATTGATTTTTATTTAAGTAAAAGAAAAATCTAATCATAAAAATATAAATTAATTTATTATTTTTACAAATTAAAATATAATTTCTTAAAAAATTTTATTAAAATAATAGTTTATCATCAAAGACAGATACATGTATCACATTATACAAAAAAGCGCTCCACTAAAATTAATAAAAGTTTATATAATAAATATTTTAATTCATAAAAAATATAAATTAATTTTATACTTATTGAAATTAAATTAATTTGATAAAATTATTAAAATGATTTAATAAATATTTTTATTGGATATCTATATAATTTTACTAACTTAATTCAATTTTTAAAAAATATTAAATTAATTTATATTTCCATAATTTAAAATATTTTTATTTTGTTTTTTACTTGAAAGAAAATTTCTTTCGTAAACACAAACATCTTATAGAAAATTAGATGACAACCATTCATAAGCATTTAGCACATCAAGAAAAAGTAAAATACATAGTAGATTATTTTTTTATTTTGGGTTGGCCTTTTTTATCCACTATAATTTTCTCTCTACCTTTTTTGTTTGACCTCATATTCACTACTTTGGCCCATACCACCAAGTCCACTATCCACGTAACAAATCTCAAAAATCACAACTAATCCCTCCCCTAAGCAAAAACGGAGAACGGGATTCAATTTTAAAAAAACTACACGTATCTTTATCTTAGCATAACACATAGAGACAGTATGACATGCATGTTTTTTGGGACAGCACCATAGAACTTCCCTAAAATTATAGCCACAGCAGTGATAACAATTTCAATCTTTTGTAATTGTAAATCAACAATGTCTTAAATATATAATAAGATTTATAATTAAAAGTCTAGACATATAAGTTTAAGACATGAATTTGTAAAGCAATTAATTGAGAATTGATGCATGAACATCATGAGTATCTTTTCTTCATTATTCATGTGATGATTTAGTGATTTCCTAGAGAAATTAAGTGATTTATACTTCAATCGATGCTATTTTGAGTTGTTGTAGTATTTTGATGATTGTAGATAGAATTGGATGAAGATTTAGTAAGAATTGAGAAGGAGAAAGGCCATAGAGATCACTTTTTGGACTCTTGGTGTCTGGTGCAGCACCAGTGGCGTCCAATGTCATGCAAGGAGTCACACCAATTTCTCTTTGTCCTCTTGGCATTTGGCACCACAGCATTGGCGTTCAACACCGTTCAAGGAGTTACACCAATTTCTCTTTAATTAGTGATGATTAGTCCTTAACTTTTCGGATTGGAAGATACCGTAAAAAAATAAAAAATAATAAAAAATATTTATTTTTTGATTAATTGTTATTCTTATTAATTGTAATTAGAATTTTCAGTTTTTTCACAACTTTAAAGGCAAAGTTTTTGTTAAAAAAAATAATACAACAAATAAAAATGTAGGACAATTTTTGTTACATATAGATGATTTTAATGTGAAATACATAATTATTTGAATATTTTAGTATTTTTTACTATTATGATAATGATATAAAACGTAATAAAAATATTTTTTTATTACAATAAGACATCCTATTATTAACCTTTCGTAAAAAATATTTTTTAATTATATAAAAATAAAATATTACTGATATCGTATAAAAAAAACTTAATAATAATAATGTATAACAAATAGTTTGAATTATTTTTGAAAAATTTATCCTTAATAACTCAATATAAAAAATTATTCTAAAAATGAGTCTATGACCTAATTAAAATAATTTTATTAGTTAGTACGATTTATTATAAATAAAAATAATAAAAAATGATAAAAAATAAGAATTAATAATTCATATCATTTTCTTATTTAATGTATAACAAATAGTTTGAGTTATTTTTGAGAAATTTATCCTTAATAACTCAATATAAAAAAATATTCTAAAGATGAGTCCAAAGCCTAATTAAAATCATTTTATTAGTCAGTACGATTTACTATAAATAAAAATAATAGAAAAATAAAAAATAAAAATTAATAATTCTTATAAAATTATTTTTTTATTTTTCTTTAACCTAATGAATCATTTTCTTAATTCTCTCTAATCTCTAATTTCTTTCTATTCTATATTTTTCCTCTTTTATTTATGAATAAAATTATTTCCTAATTTTTAAAAGATGCAGAAAGAATTGTTTTTTGCATAAAAATATATACTCATTAATTGACAAGAGATTTTTTATTTGTGCTAATAAATTATAATTCAAATCATATAATCTTAACATTTTCATCTAAAAATTTTAAATTTGAGTCTCAATTCTAATTAAAAAAAAAAAATCATTTGTTTTCTTCGCTTATTTATTTTAGCCTTTGTTTCTTTCGCCCCAAGCCATGCCTCGTTGAGTTTGCAAACTGTTGCCGAGTGTCACTAAATCTTAATAAATAGCAAAGAGTTAAAAAAAAAAAAATTGAAAACACCACAAAGCAGTGAAGCATAGGCAATTTGGCACTCGCATTCTTATTCTTATTGTTCAACTTCTGCCTTTGCCCCTTAACCATGGAACGTGTCAGTGATAAAAATCCTCCACAACCACCACGTTCTCGTGAGTTTCTTGAAACAGTTGAAGAGATCACCCGAATCTACCGGTCACTGCCACCTCGACCTTCCATAGAGGAACTTGAAGCTGCCACGTCAGCCTTGGAAACCGTGAACAGCGAGGAGCAATCGAAGCTCAACGAAATCTCGAAGCAACAGCCGCCACGTGGCATCCCCGATGACCTGTTCTCTGTTCTGATGGATCTCAAGAAGAGCGTGGTGGTTTTCCAGAGCC
Organism: Arachis hypogaea; assembly: GCF_003086295.3. NCBI lineage: Eukaryota > Viridiplantae > Streptophyta > Magnoliopsida > Fabales > Fabaceae > Arachis > Arachis hypogaea. The sequence continues at coordinate 34,663,097 of NC_092046.1, read as the reverse complement.
ACCAGCAGAGGAAAGAGGCGCTTCATGTTATTGACATGGAGAAGATGTTTCAAAACTTCGGTGACCTTATTCAGAGAGCGTCTGAGTTGGTCTCCGGCGGTGGCGGCGGCGGCGGCGGTGACGGTGTTGGCACTGAGATTGATGAGGTTGCTGGTGAGAGGTTGGTGGTGATGAAGAAGATAGAGGAAGCGGAAGAGGAAGAGGAGGATGAAGAGGCACGAAAGAATGTTTTGAAGAAGAGTTCATCGGCGAAGAAGTTGTTCTCTCAAGGTTAGTTCCATTTTACTTCTTTAACTGAACTATTTGGCGTACAAAAATGCTATATGCATACCAAAAATTCATATATATCTGTATAAATAAATGTATAATTTATGTTATTTTTAATGTATATTTCTAACATGTATTTTACACACGGGTTGATTTTGTTATACATCTAAGCATGATCGTTTAACGTCCTTTTTGGTAAATTCTGTATATGGTTATTCAATATTCCCATGTCGATGATAAAAGTGCTTGATTTGTGTCACGAACTTAGTTGCGTGTATGATTGGGTAATGTTGTAAAATTGTAATCTAACAGTATATCGACGATTTTTGGTATCAATAGAGAAACAAGTGATAATCTTGAATTTGATTGGTGCTTTAAGTTGTTATTAGGTCGCTTAAGAACTTGAAGGCTATGGTTTGACTTTGATTTTTAGGAATTAATGATATGATAGGTTGATTACATGTTTGGGAATTTGTGTTCCATCTTTCTGAGTTATGTAGGCCGGTTTGCTATCATTTTTCATCCTTTGTTTTGGTAATAATAGGCACTGGAAGCTCTGAGAAATTAAGTATCATGAAAGTCGCTACTGTTATTGAAACTTGTGCTAAAAATGGAGACACAAAGCTTGAGCTTAAAGGGAAATTGGAGGAACAAATGGAATGGTTACCCCTTTCAATTGGGAAACTATCTCATGTAACTGAAATAGACCTATCCGAAAACAGAATCATGGCTCTTCCAACAACAATTGTGGGTCTCAAGGCCTTAACAAAGCTAAATCTTTCCTCCAACCAGCTCATAAACCTTCCCCAATCATTTGGCGAATTGATTAACCTTGTCGAGCTCAACCTCCGCTGCAACAAAATGAAGACCCTCCCAGCTTCGTTTGGTAACTTGAAAAATCTCGCTGAACTCGACTTGAGTTTGAATGAGTTCTCAGTTTTGCCAGAGACGATCGGGGGTTTAAGCAGCCTTAGGAGGCTGAATGTCGAGACAAATGAACTTGAGGAGCTGCCATACACAATTGGAAACTGTTCAATGCTATCTATTTTGAACTTAGATTTCAATCAGCTAAAGGCCATTCCCGAGGCAATAGGGAAGCTTGGGAGCTTGGAGATTCTCACTTTGCACTATAACAGAGTTAAAAGGTTGCCTTCTACAATAGGTAATCTAATGAACTTGAAGGAACTTGATGTTAGCTTCAATGAACTTGAATTCATACCTGAAAACCTGTGTTTGGCCGTAAATTTGAGGAAACTAAATGTTGGAAAGAACTTCGCGGACCTACGAGCCTTGCCGGAAACAATTGGAAATCTCGAGAAGCTCGAGGAGTTGGAGATAAGTGACGATCAAATAAGAGCTTTGCCCGAATCTTTCAGGCTCTTGTCTAATTTGAGAGTTTTCCGTGCCGATGAGACTCCTCTTGTGGTTCCCCCAAGAGAAGTGATTAAGTTGGGTGCTCAGGTATAAAAAAAAAGAGACATTTTGATTTTTAACTCTGGCATTGATTTCTAGTCTCATTTGCTTGCTGCATTTGACTTAAAATTTGTTCATTGTTTTTTTCTTTCTCACCAGGAAGTTGTGCAATACATGGCTAATTTTGTCGCTGAGAGGGATGCAAAATTTGTGTCATCAAAAAATAAGAATAAAAGGAAGAGTATTCGATTCTGGCTTTGCTTCGGATTCTGTTTTGAGGAGTGATGTCGTTAAATGAACCATGTTGATTGTTATGTTGCCTCAAGTTGTGTTATGTCCTACATCTTCTAATTAATTAATTAATTAATTGCTTTATTGTAATGCAATAATATTTGGCTAGCCTTGTAAATAATTTTATGATAAATACCGGTATTTTGTATTCATTTTATCTCATATATTATGTCAATGCACACTTTTTCACCTTTGAATAACGTGCGAGACTCACGAGAGATGTGTTTCTTAGTGCATTTGAAAAAAGAAAAAAAGCGAATGTATTGTTTAAAATGGTTTAGTTAACGTGTGCGTCAAGGACAGATATTAAAGTTACAAATTAAAAAAGTCATTATAGAAAAATGTTTTATAATTTTCAACGTAAATTTTATGTATCTATTGAAATAAAATATTTAAAATTTTTTACTAATAATAATAATTTTAATTTGTGTTTTTAGGGTATAAATTAGTTAAATCGTTAAAATAATTTTATTTACTTTTAATGTTTTCATTTGTAAATGAAATCAAAGTTACTATGGTGCCATGGTGTTAATTACTCTTAGTTATTTTACATTGCCCTCTTGGCTAAGTTGCTCTGTTTGTCATTTTCTTGTGTTGTGTGTTATTCGGTAGATTCTTTTTACATCCGAAGTTGTAAACAAAACAACTCACTTGGTGAGAACTGCTATAAGCATGTGTAGTTTTCAATGCTTTGATTTTTTAGGAAAGAACAAAGTGGATAAGAATGGATAAAAATAAATAAAATACATAGAACAAAGCCTTTTCTAGTTTTAAAATAATGAAGAAAGAGAGATTTAGAAGCCTGTCATAGTTGACAAGAAAATATTAATCCTCGGTCTAAACTCAATTTGGTTTAACTAAACATGTCAACATTAGTTTGCAAATATGTAATAATAAAATGAAAATGACTTATATTATTTTTAAGACTGATTTAACAATGAAAGGTTTGGGTATGGTTGACTAGCTTGTTTAATGGAAAAATTGAAAACACAATAAGCGCTTAATACAATGGGATTAAACCATGATTCTTAGAACTAGAACAAACCGACCAGTTTCCCTGGATTTCAGAAACTGCTATTAATTAATGCAGTTCAGAATAAAATTAATTGTTTATAAACCAATGAAAAATTAGAAAAAAAAATTGATCGAATTTATTTATTTTTAACAGTTAATCAATTTAAAATAATCAAATATAAAAAATATTTTAAAAATATATATTTTATATATAAATATATTATTTTGTTATATTTTTAAAATATTAATTTAAATATTTAAATCATTAAACGTCAAGCTCTATCAGTTTTGATGGTTTCAGTGGTTAAGAGAAGGGGGGTTGAATCTTAGCCCCCTTTTTGCTTAGTAGTACTTGCTGGCCTTTGAAATAACTTCTAGGAGACTTCTGGATTTTTGTCTCGTCCCAAGCCACGAGACTTTTATTTTTATCTCGTCAGTTGGCACGAGATTTTTCTTTTTGTCTTGTCACTTGGCACGAGATAATTTTCAGTTTTAGCCTCTGTGCAGTAGAAACAGAAATAGAGTGGAGAAGAGAGAAAATTACACCCAGATATATCCTGGTTCGGCTGCTAAGTGCAGTGCAGCCTACATCCAGTCTCCATCACAACCATGATGGAATTTCACTATAATCTTCCAGACTACAAACTGTAAAGTGCTAACCCAACTTACAAGGGGATTCCCACAGAATCATGAAACACAACATAGATGAACAAAGGAACTCTAAGACATCTATGGCTTTTTCTTTTAATTTTGCACTCTTTGCCTTTTTCCACTCTATGGCTTTTTCATACAAACCTCACTGTTTGCCTTTTTCCATGAGACTCAAGACATGACAAAATTAAACAGAAAAATAAAAAACAGAATACATTGAAGGAGAAGAAAATCTGTAAGCTTAGGTAGCTATGAGAATCCTGTGCCTTGCACTCTCACTGCTTACTTCTAACTCCTTGCTCCAAACAGTGGCTGTTCTCCCTTTTTATAGAAGAGAGAAGCCTCCACACTTGAAGCCAAAAGGCCAAGCTTAACTTCTTTTCCTTCACACATAACCGGTTCGGCCACAGAGAGAGAAGAGGTAACTCATGCAAAACCCAACATGCAAATACCTCTAGTTCTTCCTTGGTCATCACTCTTCATCAATCCGAGCGCTCCATCCTTGGCTTGCTCTCCAAGATGAATTTCTGGCCCTTGATGTTTCATGATGATGATGACTTCATATGCTTCAATCTCTGCCTCTACCATCACTTCGCCACTCTAGCTACTTCCTGTGGTGGTTGAGCAGAATCAAAGACAAGTCACGCCTCCAAGAGTCTCCTCCTTGTTGGCCGAATCTTCTTCTTCCTTTTTGAGCATGAAGAGCTTGAGACTACCTCACCAAATCTAACCATATATGGTGAAAATCTCAGCCACATCATACTTTTATTTTGGTATATTTTCTTGCCATCATTGTGATGGTCTTGTAGATTGTTCTTCCTTCACTTCGGTAGCTCCATTTTGCTTTCATAGTTTCTTGGACAATAACCGAAGCAGAGAAAGAAATGAGAGAGAAGAAAGTATGAAGAAAAGCAATCAAGTGTATCTGAGTAAATTAATTAAAGTGAATTGCTTTTACTTCCCTTAGGTGGAGTAGCGTGTAGCAATGCTAATCCCCATCATGTCACCTTGTCAAATTCTCTCTCATAGTTCCCATGCAATAAATGACAATTGAATGAATTTTGGAATCCATCACATGTTTGAATTCTTGGATCTATTGGAAGCAATTTTGCTTTCTTTTTCTATTGGTTTCGGATCATGCATGAGGAACTCTCATCATATATAAAATTGGGCTTAGTTGCAACAACATTTAATTCTAGCCCAATTAATAACATTTGCTTTCCTGATAAATTTTTGGATCAAGCATTGAGCAAATAGAAAAGCATTCATTTGGGCTTGTAGTAATAATAATAACTCAATCTGGCCCAATTAGCACAATAAACAATTCAGCCATATTAAACCAAAGCTGAATATAATTAGGCTTGCATCAGAATTTTGTTTTTGGCCCAATCAAAATCTGCATCACAAAATTATTAATTAACATATGTTAAATGAAAATCAAATTAATAATTTTGTAATTAATTATTTCAATAATGTTTGTTCATCATCAAAATTAAATTAGAGTTTTCCAAACTCATCAATCTCCCCCTTGATGACAAACATTATTAAAATTGAAATGGAAAGAAATTCTAAAAATTAGAGTATAGAGTACTCCCTTTGAATATTTGAATTTCTCCCCCTTTCAAATTGTTACATGGCTCCCCCTTAATATATGCCATTTTTATCAAAGGAAGCACTAACCTGTAACAGTTTAATCAAGCTTCAAGTAACAATGTTATTTAGCATTTTTATTACATGATGCTAAATGCTTGATTTATGAGTAAATTTGAATGATATACAAAACTCATTTGTTATCAATAATTTGATTGTCTGCTCAATCAACACCATAATCAACCAAAATCTATTTTTGGCAAAAAAGACTTGCTGTTCAAAAATATTTTTCAATAAATCAGAGCAATCTTTGTAGGAAAAATATTTTTCAATCATGATTTAATCTTTTTAAACACAGCAATTTTCATCATTAAGAACTAAAGGAACTGCCAAAAATAAATCCAACATAAATCATTTTATCACATTAAACACATTTTACCAAGATAAACATCAAACAATGGCAGTAATCAATATGAATCAAATGCATTATCATTCATCAAAAATAGTATACCAAATGCATTATCAACCAACATAAACCAAATGCATGAACCGAATGCATTATCAATCATCACGCACCAAAAAATGTATTATCAATCAATCATTAACAGAGGTGATCATGAATTCTTTTTTCAAAGAATTTCATCCCCTGTTCCAGTTTCAATTTTTGGGATTATTTTCCTCCCCCTTTTGGCATCAAGGAGCACCTGCAAGAAATATTGAACATGGAAACATAATATACAAAATATAACCCAGAACATAATCCAAAAGTGTTTAACAAAGTGTCACACAGTTATATGACTATCAGTTTGCAACCTAACATAACAAAATAACAAATTGAGCAAAAGTGTGCCAATATCAAATAGTAACCATAAAGTTAATCATCAGAAAGATGAAAGTCAGATCCCTCAGCTCCTGCATCACTACCAACTTCATCATCAAGGCTTTCAAGCATTAGACCGACTCTTTCTTGGCATTTCTTCCAAGCCGACTCATTCTCATATGCAAGTTTGCGAGCAGACTTGTGAAATTGAACCATGAGTTCGGACATGTTGGAGAATTCTGTGAGAATTTCTCTGAGTGAACTGGTCGTCTTTGAGGATTCTGGGTGTCTCTCAAAGTCGTCATCAGAAGCCATTGATTTCTTTCCCTTTTTAACAGCCCCGCCTCCTTTGATCATAGAGACCTTGTTCTCTACATCCTCATTAGTTAAATCTACCTTAAAGTACTCAAAAATGCTCGTGAGAAATATTCCATAAGGTAGATTAGCCTTTTTTGTACTCTTCACAGACTCCCATATGTGTCTAATCATAATATAACTAAATGAAATTGAAGATGAAGTAATAAGAGTAAATATTATGAGACAGTCAAATACGGTTACCCTGTTGTGAGAACCATTTTGAGGAGTGAGAATGTGAGTTATGATGCGGTGCAGCAGGGAGTTAGTTGGACCCAAAGCCTTGTGAGTAGGAACAGTTCCATCCAGGCCAGACAAATTTTCACAAATTTGATGAAGAACCTGCTTGTATGTAACCCCTACATGTGAATCCCATTTATCACTCATGTAAGCCTTTGGCCCTTCATCAATGTATCCAAGGGCAGAAGCAATGGTTTCAGAATTCAGGGTAATATGAACCCGTTTCACATAAGAATGAAGACTGCCATCAATAAACCTTAGATTCGCATAAAACTGTCTCACCAACCCTGGGTACACCATTTTATGAATAAGGAGCAGTGGTGACCATTTGAGACTATCAAACAGGGGTTGGAGATTGATTCCTTTGGAGGCCAGAGACTCGAGATTCACTAAGTAAGAAGGGCATAGATGCCGTTTTTCCAAAACTTCTTTGTGAAATTCATAGAAAGCGCACGTAGAGAACCTTGAAGGATCGAAATGTGAGTGAGATTTGTGAAACTTGTTCTTGAAATCCATTGAGCCAAGGTTAGTGGGTTCTCTGGTTTCATGAAGCACGAAACCCTTGGCCTTGTGAGAACTCTTTCCGGATGCATGGGGAGTTGATCTCTTCGGTGGTGATGGTGGAGGGGAAGGAATAGGTGATGTATGAGATTCTTCTTCTTCTTCCACGGGGGCCGTTCCTTTCTTCTTTCTTGAGAAAGTTTTTGTGGCAATGACCTTTCTTCTCATTGTGTCTGTTTGTTTTGAGGGAGGTGAGGGTGATGATGATGATGTAAAGTGAATGTGAATGTGAGTGTGTGATTGTGGAGTGGAATGTTTTTGAGAGAATAAGAGCCTTTCACTTTTCCTGGGTGCAGTTTTCTTTTTCATGGTTAGGAGAGAAGAGAAGTTGAATATGAAAGGGTGAGGAAGGCCGAAACGGAGTGAGGGAGGAGGGAGGTTAGTGGTGCAATAAATGTGGAGTGGAGAGAGATAATGGAGGGAGTTATTAACCATTAATGGTGCGGTTATTAACCAACGGGGTTTCAAAAAACTGAAAAGGAGTTTCCTTGAATTAAGGGATTAGTTGGAAGGAAAGATTTGATTTGACAACATGCTTTTTCCAACAAGATTTGATAAGACAACTAAGGAATTGTGTTTTTATTTTTCAAAAAATGAGGAACTAACTAAACTGTCATGGTGGGGTAAAAAACTATTAGGTGGGGCCCATAAAAATTGAATTCTGCATTGCCTCCCCCTTAATTATTGCTCTTCCATCATGTCCTCATTTTTATCTCGTCCAAACCTATGAGACAAAACTGAACAGAATCAAATATTCACAAGTTATCAATAGAACTTAAATCAAACATTCCCAAACATTTTCTCAAGGTACAGAATCTATCTTCACAGAGGGGTTTTGTAAAAATATCAGCAATTTGGTTTTCAGATTTTACAAATTGAATATCAATAGTACCCTTTTGCACATGCTCTCTAATAAAATGATATTTTATCTCAATGTGCTTGGTTCTTGAGTGTAGAACAGGATTTTTTGAAATGTTTATAGCACTCATGTTATCACAAAATAAGGGAATACTATTGATTTTCAATTTGTAATCTTCCAACTGTGTTTTTAACCAAATTAATTGAGAGCAACATGCAGATATGGAAATGTATTCAGCTTCAGCTATGGATAAAGCCACTGTAGCTTGCTTCTTGCTTGACCACATGTTGAGTGAGCTTCCAAGGAAGCAACACATACCCGATGTGCTCCGTCTATCCACTCTATCTCCCGCATAATCTGCATCACAAAACCCTACTGCACAAAATTCATCAGATTTAGGATACCACAAGCCATAATCACAAGTTCCCTTAATGTATCTAATGATGTGTTTAACAGCCGTAAGATGGAATTCTTTTGGGTGAGATTGAAATCTTGAGCATACACCCACACTTTGAACAATATCCGGTCTAGAGGAGGTAAGGTACATGAGTGAACCTATCATTCCTCTAAACCTTGTTTCATCCACATCTTGGCCATCATAATCCTTTTCAAGTTTTGTGTTAAGATGCATTGGCGTACCCATTGATTTGGAATTTTCTAGGCCAAACTTTTTGATAAGTTTTTTTGCATATTTTCCTTGGTGAATAAAGGTACCACTAGGAGTTTGTTTAATTTGGAGGCCAAGAAAGAAAGTAAGCTCTCCCATTAAACTCATCTCAAACTCACTAGTCATGAGTTTTCCAAACTCTTCACACAAGGATACATTGGCTGATCCAAATACAATATCATCAACATAAACTTGAACAAGGAGTATATCATCATTATATGCTTTAATAAATAAAGTAGTGTCGGTGGTACCCCTTTGAAAATGATTTTCCAATAAGAAGGCACTAAGCCTTTCATACCAAGCTCTTGGAGCTTGTCTAAGACCATAAAGAGCCTTAGATAGTTTAAAAATATGATTTGGAAATTCTTTATCTTCAAAACCGGGAGGTTGTGCCATATACACTTCTCTATCAATAAAACCATTAAGGAAAGCATATTTAACATCCATTTGAAACATTTTGAAACCTTTATGGGCAGCATAGGCAAGAAGCAACCTAATTGCTTCCATTCTAGCTACCGGAGCAAAAGACTCATCAAAATCTATACCCTCTTCTTGATCGTAACCTTGGACCACTAATCTAGCCTTGTTACGAACAACTTGTCCATCCTCACCAAGTTTATTTTTAAATACCCACTTAGTACCCGTTACCTTCTTACCATCCGGATGAGGTACTAGTGTCCAAACCTCATTCTTGTCAAATTGAGCAAGCTCCTCTTGCATGGCCTTGACCCAAGATGGATATTCAAGAGCTTGTTTGACATTGTTGGGCTCCATTTGTGACAAGAAGGCAAAATTGCTTGGTTCGGATTGTCTTTTGGTGGTGGATCTTGTTGATACGCCTTGAGAGGGATCACCAATGATAAAGTCATGAGGATAACCCCTCATAGACTTCTATTCTCTAGGCTTTCGGACAGGTGTTGAGCTTTGATAAACTTCTGATTGTCTCACTATTTCAGTTTCTCGTGCCTGCTCAGGAGACAAAATGGAAATGTCTCCTCCAATCCGACGAGACAAAAATGGGCTGACAGATTCCTCATGTTGAACAGATTCGGGATTTTCTTTACTTGTTCCAGCCTTATCTCCATCTGAATCATTATCTATCACAGCACTGAGAATTAAGTTAGAATCACAAAAAATAACGTGTATGGATTCCTCTATGGTTCTATGCTCTTTGAGATAAATTCTATAGGCCTTGCTTGTGGTGGAATATCCAACAAACATTCCTTCATAGGATTTTGGATCAAACTTTCCAAGGTTTTCTTTATTGTTAAGCACAAAGCATTTGCATCCAAAAATATGAAAGTACTTAAGATTTGGAGGGGTTCCTTTCCATAGCTCATAAGGGGTTTTCTTCAACCTTTTTCTAATGATTGTCCTATTCAAAATGTAGCAAGCTGTATTCACAGCTTCAGCCCATAAAAATTTAGGAATCTCATTCTCACAAAGCATGGCCCTAGTCATCTCTTGAAGGCTTCTATTCCTTCTCTCAACTACCCCATTTTGTTGAGGTGTTCTACGGCATGAAAAGTTATGAGAAATTCCTAAGTCATCACAGAATTTTTCAAAATCTTAATTTTCAAATTCTTTTCCGTGATCACTTCTCAAATGAGCAATTTTTAAATCCTTTTCATTTTGAATTTTCTTGCAAAGAGTTGAAAATGCATAAAAGGCATCATTTTTATGAGCAAGGAAAAGTACCCAACCAAATCTAGAGTAATCATTTACCACCACAAGATCATATTATTTTCCTCCTAAACTTTGTGTTCTTGTTGGTCCAAAAAGATCAATATGTAACATCTCTAATGGCCTTTTGGTTGAGATTCCATCTTTAGGTTTAAAAGTGGATTTTACTTGTTTGCCCAATTGGCAAGCATCACAAGTAAGATCCTTATCAAATTTGATGTTTGAAATTCCTCTAACCAGATTTTTCTTAACTAGCTTAGAAATTTGGTGCATGCTTGCATGACCCAACTTTCTATGCCATAGCCATTTTTCAGATTCAAGGGATGTAAAGCATGTTACATTTTGTTCTTTTAGGTCCTCAAGAGTCAATCCATACATATTATTGCATCTTTTAGCTTCAAATAAAATATCCCAAGTTTTCTCACAAACAACTAAACAAACAAATTTCCTAAAAATAACCTCAAAGGCTAAATCACACAGTTGACTAACACTAAGTAAATTATGCTTCAAGCCATTCACAAGAAGAACATCATTTATATAAGAAGAAAAATTTTTACCAACTTTCTCAACAGCCACTATTTTTCCTTTCGCATCATCACCAAAAGTGACAAGTCCTCCATCATATTCATCAAGCTTTATGAAGAAGGTTGTCTTTTTGGTCATATGCCTAGAACATCCGCTATCCATATACCACATATTCTCCTTCCATTTGGATGCTAGGCACACCTGATCTATGTGATCTGCCATGAGACAAGGTTGTGACTTGGTCTCGGATTCCTCATCATCATCATCCGAGTCATTTTCCAAATCTTCCCATGAAGCCATCAGTCCCTTCTTCTTTTCTCTTTTTGGCTTCTCCTCTTTCTTCAACTTGGGACAATCAGATTTGAAATGCCCCAAGTCCTTGCAGTTATAACAGGTTACTTTGCTGAGGTCTTTCTTCATTTTCCTTGAGCTGCTGCCTTTGCCTTTGAGCTTCATCATTTTCCTGAATTTTTTGGCAAATAACACAAATTCATGTTCAGAGGAGTTATCACTGGATTCCTCATCCAGAGGGTTAGTCATAGAAAAAAAAGCAATTCCTTTCTTTTTTGAATCTTTTTTCAAATAGGTGTTTTCAAAAGCAAGAAGATTTCCTCTCAAATCATCACAAGTCATGGAGTCTAAGCTACTGCTCTCAGAGATAATTAAAGCTTTTGTTTCCCACTCTTTTGTGAGGCATCTCAGCACTCTCCTCACAAGCACAGAATCAGGATATGTAATTCCCAGAGCATCTAAGCCAACAATGATGATGTTGAAACGTTCAAACAGCTCATCAATAGATTCTCCTTCCTTCATTGCAAACATTTCATATTCTCTGTTCAACATATCTGTCCGAGTCTTCTTTACTATGGAGGTTCATTCATAAGTGATTTGTAATTTGTCCCAGATTTCCTTTTGCCGTTGTGCATCGTGATACCCGCCGGTATTCCTCGAAACTGATAGCACAATTGAGTAGGTTTACAGCCTTGGCATTTAGCTCCACCTTCTTCCTATCTTCCTCAGTCCACCTTGCTTCTGGCTTAAGAGAGACTACTCCTTCAGCACCGGTGGTAGTTGGAAATTGAGGACCATCCAGAATGATCTTCCAGAGTCTGTAGTCTACTGCTTGCACAAAGATTTTCATTCTCTCTTTCCAATAGGTATAGTTTTTCCCATTGAAAAGAGGCGGTCTGTTGCTTGACTGCCCTTCTGTAAGGTTGTAGGACACCAGATTAGAGCCACTACTTTCTGCCATCTGGATCTTTTTTCCAAGATGCAAAGCTTGATCTCTTTGAGACCAAGCTCTGATACCAATTGATGGTTTCAGTGGCTAAGAGAAGGGGGGGTTGAATCTTAGCCCCCTTTTTGCTTAGTAGTACTTGCTGGCCTTTGAAATAACTTCTAGGCGACTTCTGGATTTTTGTCTCGTCCCAAGCCATGAGACTTTTATTTTTATCTCATCAGTTGGCATAAGACTTTTCTTTTTGTCTCGTCACTTGGCATGAGATAATTTTCAGTTTTAGCCTCTATGCAGTAGAAACAGAAATAGAGTAGAGAAGAGAGAAAATTACACCCAGATATATCCTGGTTCGGCTGCTAAGTGCAGTGTAGCCTACATCCAGTCTCCATCACAACCATGATAGAATTTCACTATAATCTTCTAGATTACAAACTGTAAAGTGCTAACCCAACTTACAAGGGGATTCCCACAGAATCATGAAACACAACATAGATGAACAAAGGAACTCTAAGACATCTATGGATTTTTCTTTTAATTTTGCACTCTCTGCCTTTTTCCACTCTATGGCTTTTTCATACAAACCTCACTGTTTGCCTTTTTCCATGAGACTCAAGACATGACAAAACTAAACAGAAAAATACAAAACAGAATACATTGAAGGAGAAGAAAATCTGTAAGCTTAGGTAGCTATGAGAATCCTGTGCCTTGCACTCTCATTGCTTACTTCTAACTCCTTGCTCCAAACAGTGGCTATTCTCCCTTTTTATAGAAGAGAGAAGCCTCCACACTTGAAGCCAAAAGCCCAAGCATAACTTCTTTTCTTTCACACATAACCGGTTCGGCCACAGAGAGAGAAGAGGTAACTCATGCAAAACCCAACATGCAAATACCTCTAGTTCTTCCTTGGTCATCACTCTTCATCAATCCGAGCGCTCCATCCTTGGCTTGCTCTCCAAGATGGATTTCTGGCCCTTGATGCTTCATGATGATAATGACTTCATCTGCTTCAATCTCTGCCTCTACCATCACTTCGCCACTCTAGCTACTTCCTGTGGTGGTTGAGCAGAATCAAAGACAAGTCACGCCTCCAAGAATCTCCTCCTTGCTGGCCGAATCTTCTTCTTCTTTTTTGAGCATGAAGAGCTCGAGACTACCTCACCAAATCTAACCATATATGGTGAAAATCTCAGCCACAACATACTTTTATTTTGGTATGTTTTCTTGCCATCATTGTGATGGTCTTGTAGATTGTTCTTCCATCACTTCGGTAGCTCCATTTTGCTTTCATGGTTTCTTGGACAATAACCGAAGCAGAGAAAGAAATGAGAGAGAAGAAAGTATGAAGAAAAGCAATCAAGTGTATCTGAGTAAATTAATTAAAGTGAATTGCTTTTACTTCCCTTAGGTGGAGTAGCGTGTAGCAATGCTAATCCCCATCATGTCACCTTGTCAAATTCTCTCTCATAGTTCCCATGCAATAAATGACAATTGAATGAATTTTGGAATCCATCACATGTTTGAATTCTTGGATCCGTTGGAAGCAATTTTGCTTTCTTTTTCTATTGGTTTCGGATCATGCATGAGGAACTCTCATCATATATAAAATTGAGCTTAGTTGCAACAACATTTAATTCTGGCCCAATTAATAACATTTGCTTTTCTGATGAATTTTTGGATCAAGCATTGAGCAAATAGGAAAGCATTCATTTGGGCTTGTAGTAATAATAATAACTCAATCTGGCCCAATTAGCACAATAAACAATTCAGCCATATTAAACCAAAGCTGAATATAATTGGGCTTGCATCAGAATTTTATTTTTGGCCCAATCAAAATCTGCATTACAAAATTATTAATTAACATATGTTAAATGAAAATCAAATTAATAATTTTGTAATTAATTATTTCAATAATGTTTGTTCATCATCAAAATTAAATTAGAGTTTTCCAAACTCATCAAATTTCATTACTGGTGTAGTTTTAAAAATTTTTGGATTAGCTCAATTTAAGGGTGTTATGTCAATTTTTAACAAATTTGGATTAATTCGATATCTAATGATTTAGGAGTGAAACTTACTCCTCTTATGAGTATCAGTTTTTGAATGTGTACTAAAGATTCTATCACTTGATCAGAATGACAAAGGAAAAATTTGAAATGTAAAAGAAAATGACTTTAAAAAAATGAAATTGCTGAAATGAAGAAAATAACTTCGAATTTAAAGAAAACAATAAACTACCTTCGACAAGGTCAAAAGACTTTGAATTCAAATACAAATACTGAAATCTTAAAAGAAAGCAGAAACAAATTTTGCTAAGAAGTAAATTTGGGGAAAAGAGAAGATTACAAGAAGTTTAAAAGAAATGTAAAAGACATGGAACGAATTCCCACCTTTATTCCTTCCAAACTATGTCTATTTATATCCATTTTCAACCAATCAAAATTCCTTCACGTGCTCCACATACAAAGGAACCAAACATAACTGTTTCCGCCATAACAATAGTGTGATAACCGTCTTCAACTGCCTCGATTACTGGTCTCCCCGTTGCTTCAATCACAGATCCTCATTTTCGATATGTATCTTCGATCAACCTAGCTTGTCCATTGATGATTTCTCTTCGATCACCTTGAGCACCTTCTTGACATAATCCAAACAAATATCTTCGATTTATTCATCATCGAATTTAAATTAGTGTTTAGCCAACAAATTGTCCCCTTGAATTGACGATTGTTTTCTTGAAACAAAGAATGTGTCGATTAAATAAAAATTCTTTTCTCTTTTATTTAAAATATTTATGAAAACAAAATTTAAACCCAAAACGTTTGGAATCTCCAACTGACACCAAATTTTGGAAACTGTTCCACTTTGTCATTTTCATTAAATGCGCATCCCATCATGCACACTTCTCTATTAATTTTGGGTGTTTCAACTCTCCTCAACTAAAAAATTTCTTCAATTTCGCTTATAAATACCACTTTATCAACTTTTTAGAATCTTTTCCAGAAACTTCTTCATCACAAAAGATTATTTCACCTTCCAAATTCTGCACCTGAAGGCAAGAAACATCTTCACATTCCTTTACTATTTTGAGACTTAAATTCATCTTCTTCTTACAAGTGCAGAATTATTTCATCTTTCAAGTTTTACATCTAAAAGCAAAGCGCAACTTCTTCATAGACCTTTCACTGTTCATAAAGCTCATCTCCATCTACTTCTCTTTTCAAGGTATGTTTCATATACTAGCAATATATATTTGGAATCATTAATTCTGATATATCTGTTTTATAAAGGAGTATTCTTATTTTACTCATCTCAACACTGTTCATTTTCCAGAATCACCATGGCCACTAGCAGCAAACCCTCTCCTTCCGCAAAAGGAAAAGAGACCATAGAGGAAACCCCATGTATGAACCTTCGGATTATAGCTCACGATCATGATGTTATTATTGAAGATCATATGGATGCTGCCAATGTTGAAAAAAATCCTTTTTTCTTTTGCTGTTGTGATCAAATGCACTATTTTCTAAGCCCTTT
This sequence comes from Arachis hypogaea, assembly GCF_003086295.3. Lineage (NCBI taxonomy): Eukaryota > Viridiplantae > Streptophyta > Magnoliopsida > Fabales > Fabaceae > Arachis > Arachis hypogaea. The sequence continues at coordinate 34,647,394 of NC_092046.1, read as the reverse complement.
GTTTCCTCCCTCAGAAATCGACCGAGTCCTCCCTATTTTCCCTTCTCTCCCTAGTCAAGAGCTATTAATAAAGAAGGACATGTACATGGCTCCCTTTGATGACCATATAAAATCATTTCGGAATAACCCTAAGACTTTTTCGAAGAGTGTGAACTATATAGCCTGGTTCAAAAGGATTGAACCAGAAAAGAAAGACTTTTGGATCTGGCATGGTATATATGACTTGCTTTGATTATCCCAATACTAACGTACCACTCACCATTGGATGATTGGAGCTACCTTGTAATTTTGGAGTCGATCGACTGACAACTTCCACTTGCCATGTGGGATGGTCGATGTAACTCTTTTCGATGTGTGGGGTCGATATTACCTCGAACATGGAACCAGAAAAGAAATATAAAATCAATTAGGAGAGTTCTTCTTATGGGAAATTCATAAAAAATAACATGAGTCAAGGTAAAGATCTCATTTTTGATGATGAGCATGTAGCCTTTTTATGTTTTTGGTTAAATGCTATGGTTTTCTGTTCTCGAAGTGTCACTACGCAAAGGCTTTATTAACCTCTTGCTGCCCTGATTCATGAAAGGAAATCACCTTTATATCTCTCCAAACTCCTTCTTGGTAATTTTTATGATAAGCTTGGCCAAATGGTAACAAGCCTTGAAAATCGAACTCCCCTATTTATGCAGGTAGACCGCTCTGGCTTCTCCAATTATGGCTAAATGCAGTCTTTGAGAAGTTCATAGAAGTTTACGGTGTTCTAATTTCAGCTAAAAACCCTATCTAAGGCATCCGCCTTGCATCCTTAAAACTATTTTTCCCTGGACCTAAAATCGGAGACCTTTTTGGGCAAATTTCACCAAATTTTACCATGTAAAAACTTTTTAGAATGAGGAGCTTAATTTTGTACCTTTTGTCGACTGCAAATGTGGTCCAACTTGGTTTTGAGTACCAAGAATTTCCAAAGAGAATAATGAGAAAGTGCAATGTGTAATTGACAAACACTAGGGTAGTTACATTGCCATTCAAGTTTTTCCTACTGGTATCCTTATATATAAAAAGACCAATATCGAGTCACTTTACATGCTCCACATCTTATGGCTCGACAAATGGGATTTTCCCAAGACTTGCCAACCCCATTTGATTCAAGATTATCAAGTCAATTAGGTCAAAGTCTACACCTCAATGTCACTTATAACTCGAGAACTAAAACATAATAAAGGTCATTGATATGAATATAAAGTGATCGATTTTGTTCTGAGTCGATATGTGGTCAAATCCTTCCTCGTTTGGTGAGAAAAATATTATTCTCAATACAATTGCAGCCTTGAAGAAATTCTCGAGTGTGTGTTGAAAGTTTGCCCAACTATGGGTGAAAAGCCTGCTTATTGCTACTTCGAAGAAGAAGGCAGAATCCTCAAAAGCCTCAAAAGCCTCTTCTGCAGCATCGAGTTTGGCAGAGGTATCGAAACAAACAATATTATAAATTTATTTCTATACTTACATTTCAAATATTAGTTATCTGAAGAGTTTTCTTTTTTTAGGCTAAACAACACACCATCAAGTCTGTTGAATTTCCTTCGGAAAACCCAAGTACCAGAAATTCTCCACCAAACATTGAAGGTATCAATGCTGATCCTGAAGATATTTCTTCTAGTTCTTACAACTTAGTGCATTATGAGGCTACCAAGGTATTTGCATCTTCTTATCTTTTATATATAAAAAATATAATACAAAATTCTTTATTGAAAAACTCATATGTAGGAAGTGACTTCTCCTCCAAAGAAAGCTAGTACCAGCCCCACCATTCACAATTTGTCTTTCACATCTTCTAGTACCAACTTAACACCACCAATCAATGTTGAGCCAAAGAAACAACACATGCTGAAACTAATTTGTTGCAAACTAGAGTTATCATTGAAGCTCTATCAACTACACCTGATATTATTGTGGATACTTTTTCTAACAAAGACAAACTCACACCCTTTACACAAGACCCAATTTTTCATTTGCTTTAAACTGGGTGCACAGAAGTTCATCATTGAAGGAAAGATGCCATCATCTAAACCAGGGCGATGATGTTTTAGATGGCCAAAGGGAAGAGATCACCGATCTTAGTCAAGGAGATGATATTGTGAGTGAGCTTCTTGGAGTTATCTCAAAAATCTCCAAAGGCAAAGAAACTAAGCTATCAAGTTATGAAAACAAGTCAGTTTATTTGGATCGAAGTCTGCAAATTGCTAATCCTCTTGAAGGCACACATGATCAAATTATAACAAAAATTCCATTGATTCTGATCTTTTCGAACTTCTTCAAAAGCTAAAACTTCTACTTGTCAACATTGTTGAAGCATGGTTTTCACAAGATGGTCGGGATGCTGCGCTCAACTAGATTTTGAGCTCTAACATTTCTCTGCATAATCCATTTGACCATGTTAAACCACTCGTGTCCTAATCATACCAAAAAAATCTTCTCTTGTTAGAACAAGCTCGAGCTTCATCGAAAAGAAATAAAAGAAGCTAAAGATCAAAGTGTCAAAGTTGAAGTTTTCTTGGTTAACAAGAAAAAGAAGGTGTTAGATTATGAAGCTCATCTGACTGATGCTTCTGTCGAAATGAATTAGCTAATTACTAGGGAATAAGAGCTTGAAAGAGAACTTGCTGAAATCAGATAAAACAAAGCCCTTCTCCGAAAGTCACTTGAAAACTTCAAAGTATAAAACATTTTCTTGACAAAGAAGTCCTTTCTTTATCAAAAGAAAAAGATAATCTGGATAGTTGATCTCTTTAACATCAAACTGCAATAAACAAGTGTCTTCAAGAACTTTAATCTCTTGCATAGGATCGCACCAAAATAAAAGAACAACTTGATCAACGCTTGCAACTTTATGAAGATTGAAGGCTGGGATGCCAAGTTTCTTTTGTAACTGAAGTTTCTTTTAAATATATTACTTTAAATTTGCACTTGGTTTTAATTTTGGTTTTAATTATCTTTGTGACATCGATAACATTTCAAATAGTTTTCATTTATCAATTTTATCTTGATTCTAGTATCGATATGTTTAACTCGAAATGCGTTTCCTGAACACAAATTGATTACTTGAAAAGGCCCCTCCCAATTAGGGGACCACTTTTCATAAACTCTAGATTTTTTATCGATTGGCAAAATAACTTTTAAAACTAACTCGCCATTATCAAAACCTTTTTCCTTAACTCATTGATTATAGATACAAGCTATACTATCTTTTTGGCGAATAAGATTATCGAGTGCTGAAATGCATTCATTGTCTAAGTTATTCTATTCATCAAACATTGCATTCTAATAATTTTTGACTGGCAACTCATCTTGTCTCATTACTCTTATGGTGTTAATATTAATTTCCAAAGGTAAAATTGTATTATAGCTGGTGCGGATTTTGAATATCACAAACTAACTGGTAAGTGTACCGGGTCGTACCAAGTAATAACTCAGGTGAGTGAGTGTCGATCCCACGAGGATTAATGGATTGTGAAACAATAATTGAATAATTAAGCTAGTCAGACAAACCAAATTGAGTTTTTTGGGTTCCAATTATCATAAAGCAATGAATCAGAGAATTAAGAAAGCAAGCAATGAATGGTTGGTGAAAGTAGCATGAGAAACAATTAAGGCTTTGGAGATGTTAAACTGCCAGATTAATGGTTCTTATCACACACTTTAATCATACAGAGATTCAATTCATGGCAAACTTTAATTGATTAAACCCTAATTCCTTAGTAATTTAATCTTCTCTAACCCAATTAACTGCCAATTTCTCGGTCACTTAATTTAAATTAGAGGATTAAGTCCAGTTCTAGTTTATGAGCCACACAAACCCTAAGTACCCAAAGATAAGATGATTATATGTCACATATCACGTTAAGTCCAGATAATCAGAGAGTTGTGAGGAATTAATTTCAAGTTGTTATTCAAGTGATTCAACTTTTCCAAGATTCAACAAGAATTCAATTAGAAAAAGTAATAATATTAATCCATTAAAATAATAGATTTCCTAACTTTAACAGAGGAGGTTTAGTTGCTCATGCCTCAGAGAAAATCCTAGGGTTGTAAAAAGTATGAAAGTGCGGAATGAGGAAGAAGAAGAGAAGATAGCCCGAAAGGTTGAATCTTTTTCCCATTTATATTTAATCCTAATTGCTTTGAAAATAAAAATAAAATAAAAATACAAAACCTAAAATATTTTGTTATATTTTAATTAAAAAATTAAAAACTAGAGCAAAATGAAGCCTTTCATGTAACTTGAAGACGTGCTACTGGCGCTAAACGCCAGGCTCGGCATTTAACGGCGCTGAACAGAGATGATTTCTGGACTTACTGGCCTGCTGGCACTAAACGCCAAGTAGCGACATTTAGCGCTACTAGCGCACATTCTGGGCACAATTATGAAGCTCCTGGGGCTAAACATCGGGTCGTGGCGTTTGGCGCCAAGTGATAGAATCAAAATTATCTTTTTTTTCTTCTTCTGCAAGAACTCTGTCAACTCGCCCGAACTTTACCTGAAACCATCAAAACAATAGCAAAAATCAAAGTAGCATCTAAACAATCTAAAACACCAAAATCTTATAAAAGCTCCATAAATTTATATCTAAATTATTAAGAAAATAAAGAAAATATGTTCATGCATCACAACACCAAACTTGAATTGTTACTTGTCCTCAAGCAACTGAAAATAATATGAACCTGAGATGTGGGTTTGCCTAAGAATTGAGTTTTCAATTAAGCTCCTGTCTATTCTTTGAGTGGGGTGAATGACATTGTGATCCTGAATTGTTTTGGCACCTCACTATCCTTTGAAGCTTAGGAATGTGAATGTCCTTCAGAATTAGAATCCGAGTAATATTATGAATTCTCTCTCTTTTACTTCTGATTAATTCTTGAACAAAACATTTTCTTTTCTTTTCTTTGGTGCTTTGCACCTAGAGCCTAGCCGTGATTCTAAATGTTTTGTCTCAAGATTTACTTGACACAGAAACACCACAAGCACTTAACCAGGGAACTCCTTGAGTTTTGATTTTTCTATTGAATTTCTTCAATCAGTGGTGCTCAAAGCCTTTGGCATACTCTTTATTTGCACTTGGCTTTGACTCTCAGTGCTCTGTCTCAGGAATTTCTTGAGACATTCACACCACAAGAATATGGCTAGGAAAACAACTCTTTTGAGCTTTTAATCATTCTTAATCTTCCTATCCATTAATGTTCAGAGTCTTGGCCCTTGCATTTTATTTTCTTTTTTTGCTGTTTCTTTTTTGCTTCAAGGGTTAATTTCTTGTTCAATTAAGAGAATTCAAAATACTTCTCTAAATTCATGTACCGTATGAATTAACATCCTTTACTCCAAGATCAAATATGCATTGTTCTTTTCATGCATTCAAAGTCATAGATAAACACCACTACATCTAAATAAATAAAACAAATCAGAATATAAACTCAAGTTCTCATGCATTACATCACTTTTTTCTTTTTTTTTTTTGAATTCAAGCTTAGGGAGTGGTACATGAGACATCTTTTTCAAAATAGAAATAGAACACTAAATCAACTAAATAAAGCTCGAAGAACAAAAAATGTTAAAAGTCATGCAAAGGACAGAAAATAAGCAACAAAAAATAAAAAATGACAAATAAGAACAGAAAAAGGGAAAGAGCATAAAAGAAACTCAACCACCTCAGTCATCATGGTGGTTGTCCCCTCCATCTGGCTGAGCTCCCGAGAATCCTCTCAGTCGCCCAAAGTCAAGTCTCATCTGTGAGAGTTCCTGGCACTGACTTTGCTGCTCTGCCAGAACCTTCTGAAGAAGAGAATAGTGTCCCTAGGGCATCATAGGCTACTCCTACTGAGGTGGGAGAACTAGCTCCTCTCTCAGGGCTTGTGCATACTCCCGATCATACTCCATGGTCTTCTTGGAGATCGGTCTCTCTATAGGAATGAGGGTGTCATGCTCTATGCCCACTCTAGAGGCATCACAAAGGTGATAGATGAGATGCAGGAATGCCAGCTTGGCATGGGTGGAGGAAATAGAAGCAATGCTGTATATCTCATGTGGAATAACTCGCTCTGCCTCCACCTCATTTCTGAGCATAATACAGTGGATCATTGCTGCTCGGTCTATATTAACCTTAGAACAGTTACTCATCAGGATGATGAATAAACTCCAACCACCCCCGAGCTACCGGCCTCAGATCGTGTCGCCCCAACTAATATGGCTTCCCCTTAGAATTAAGCCTCCATTGAGCTCCCAGGAGGTATATATCTACAAGTATCTGGTCCGGCCTCCAGTCGTTGTTGACCTTCTCAGTATAGGAATGAGGGTCATCCCCAGTCTGTGTTATATGAAGGGCATCCCTCACACTCCTCGTATTAAAAGATATAGTCCTCCCTCTCACCATAGTAAGCCAATTCTTGGATTTCGTTCCTCCTAGCGCCAAATGTTAGGTTCTGGCATTTAGCATTGGGGCACCTGAATGCAATTCTCCTCCAGAGTGTGCTTAATTCCCATCTGATTGCACCTGTTCCTATTTTAAAAACTTTGCATGACCAAAATACATGTGAAAAGAAGGAAAACTATAGAGAACTATAAATCAAATAAAATCAAAATAAATATAAAATTGAAGGATACAGATGATTGGGTTGCCTTTCAACAAGCGCTTCTTTAATGTCACCAGCTTGACGATTGATTTCTTGATAAGGTGGAGGTTGATTATAGTGCTTCAACTCCTCCCCTCTCATTGTGAATTTTCTCCCTGTGTCCCCATGAAGTAGCTCGGATTTAGATTCTCTAAATTTTGAATTTTACTTTAGAGAGTAAAGTTTGATCTCTTACCATTTATTTCATAGGTGGGACCAAGAGAAAACATGAGAGAGAAACCATTCAAGGGTGAGAGATTAAACTTTACTCTCTAAAGTGAAACTTATAATTTAGAGGATCCAAATCCAAGTAGCTCAATATGCTCAAGAGAAAGGATTCTGTTTACTATATAAGGCAATACTGGATTACGAGTCAACACTACAGTCAGGATCTTTTTGTTTCTCCATCCCCTGAACACTTTTTTCTTGGGAACTTCCTCCTTGGTGGATAACGCAAACCCAACACTAAACTTAGGTTTGATGTCAGGGAAAATTATATTAATTCCCACCAAAGTAGGCTTGAGCTGCAAACTTCATTTTACATCATCAGGGGGTTCTTGGAGACTTGGATTAGTGAATCAGTCTTCATGCAATTTCCTTCTTCACCTGAGAGATGTATGTGTTTAAAAACTTTGAAGATCAAATGCTCCTTATGCACCCTCAGCATCAATTCACCTTTTCCACATCAATTAGAGCTCTCCCAGTGGCTAGGAATGATCTTCCTAGGATTATAGAGGCATTTTCATCCTCCCGCATGTCAAGAATTAGAAAATTTGTTGGGAGGAAGAACTTTCCCACTTTGACCTGGATATTCTCCACTATTCCATGTTCATGCTTCAAAGATTTATCTACCGTTTGTAGTGCTATCCTTGTTTTGTTGCTCTTCTTTGATTTGCAGTTGCTTCATCATAGACAGGGATATTAAATTGATGCTTGCACCTAAATCACATAAGGCTTTCTCAAAGGTTGTGCTCCCAATGGTACATGGAATTTGAAAGCTCCTTGGATTTGGCATTTTCCTTGGCAAGTTACTCTAAATTATGACACCGCATTCCTTGGTCAGGACCACTGTCTCATCTCCCTTTAAAGTCCTCTTCTTGGAAAGCAACTCCTTCATGAATTTAATATAGAGAGGCATTTACTCCAAAACCTCAGCAAAAGGAATATTGATTTGCAACTTTCTAAAGACTTCCAAGAACTTTGAAATCTTCTTGTCCTTGGTCTCCATTTGAAGTCTCTGAGGATATGGCATTTTAGGCTTATATTCAGGCACTGGAGACTTCACTTTATGTAGCTCAATTTCAACCAAAAAGGGGTTATCCGGGTGCCTTTGTGGGGGCATGTTTCTCCTTGGCTTGTGCCTTCTCCAGAGCTTCTTTTCCAACCAGCACCTCAGTAACTTGTGCTTCCGTACTTGTCACTTGTCCACTTATCAAGGTGATAGCCTTGCACTCCTCTCTTAGATTTGGAATTGTGTTACTAGAAAATGTATTGGTGGACCTCTTATCAATTTTAGCAATTTTTGTGACTAGTTGACCCATCTGAACCTCCAATTTCCTAATTGAAGCTTTGGTTTTCTGCATGAAACTAATAGTATTCTAGGAGAGCTTTTAGCAACTGAACCTTCCAAGTTAGAAGATTTCTAAGAATTGGATGGTGGATTGTTGTTGTTGAAATTACTCTAATTGAAATTATTCTGATGGCCCTGATTGTTATTGAAATTCTAGTGCCTCTGTGGTTGATTTTTCTATCCAAAATTTGGGTGATTCTTCTATCTCGAATTGTAAGTCTTGAAAAAAGGATCATTATTGGCCGTGGCCCTAAGCACTTTGTTTTCCAGTATTACCACCGGATACATTAATGCCACAGACACATAATTGGGTGAACCTTTTCAGATTGTGACTTAGCTTTGCTAAAGTCCCCAATTAGAGGTGTCCAGAGTTCTTAAGCACACTCTTTTGCTTTGGATCACGACTTTAACCACTCAGTCTCAAGCTTTTCACTTGGACCTGCATGCCACAAGCACATGGTTAGGGACAGCTTGGTTCAGCCGCTTAGGCCAGGATTTTATTCCTTTAGGCCCTCCTATCCACTGATGCCCAAAGCCTTGGATCCTTTTTTATTACCCTTGCCTTTTGGTTTTAAGGGCTATTGGCTTTTTCTGCTTGCTTTTTCTCTCTCTTTTTTTTTGAAAGCTTTTGTATTCACTGTTTTTTCTTGCTTCAAGAATCAATTTTATGATTTTTCAGATTATCAATAATATTTCTCTTGTTCATCATTCTTTCAGGAGCCAACAATTTTAACATTCATAAAATTCAATATAAAAAACATGCACTGTTCAGGCAGTCATTCAGAAGACAAAAAGCATTGCCACCACATATAAATAATTAGAATTTTTCTTATAAAAAAAACTCGAAAAAAATTGCCTCCTTATTCTAAAAATTTGCTATTTTATTCATGTTTGATGATGATGAGAAAAATAAATTATAGCTTAATTGGAGATAAAATCAAAATAGAGATACTAATTACTACCACTCATATATGACTTCTAAGATAAATTTCTAATAAGAATAATTATCACAGAGTTAAGGCTAAGATTAGAACTCAACAACCTTGAATTTGGGATGTGGATGCCTCTTTAGTCTATGGAGTGCTTGGCCCTTCAAGAGATAGCTTCTGGCGCTTCAATTCCTTCAGTTCACGCCCTTGCTCTTCTTGTTCTCTAAGCAGTTTGTAGAGCATGCTATTTTGATTTTGCTATTCTTCTTTCAGTTGATCCACAGCTTCTTGCAACTTGGTGACAGATGCTTCTAGGCGCTCTCAGTATTCAATTTGAGGGATTTCCGGGAGGAACTCCTGTGGTCTCCTCTTGATGGGGTCGTCCTGCACTTGTTGTCCTTCCATAGACTTTTTGGTGATTGGTTGCTCAACTGAGATATACTCATCCACTCCTATTTTTACCCAAGCATCTTTATATAACAGAGAGACCAAGCTTGGATAAGCCAATTTGGCATCTTTGGAGTTCTTGTTTGCAATTTTATAAAGCTCACAAGCAATCAGCTGATGAACTTCCACTTCTTTTTCCAGCATAATGCAATGAATCATTACTGCTCTTCTGATGGTGACCTCAGAGCGGTTGCCAGTGGGCAGTATAGAGCGCCCAATAAATTCCAGCCAGCCTTTGGCGACTGGTTTGAGATCTCCTCTTTTGAGTTGGTTTGGGGCACCCTTTGTGTTGGTTGTCCATTTGGCTCCAGGGAGGCATATGTCCTCTAGGATTTTGTCCAAGCTCAGGTTTGGTCTCATCATTCTCCTATTAAAGGAGTCTGGGTCATCTTGCAGTTGAGACAGCTTGAAGATCTCCCTTATTTTGTCAGGGTGGGTGTGAACAATCTTCCCTCAGACCAGAGTTCTATAGTCATAGAATGCGGTTCCCGTTATTCTCTGCCTGTCCGTCTGCCACAGATTTGCGTAGAATTCTTGAACTATGTTTCTTCCCACTTTTGTTTCAGGATTCACTAGGACTTCCCAGTTCCTGTTTCGAATTTTCTCTTAGATCTCCGGATATTCGTCTTCTTTTAGATTGAATTTAACTTCCGGAATCACTGACCTTAGACCCATTATTTTGTAGTAATGGTTTGAATGTTCTTTGGTTAAGAACTTTCCTTGATTCCAAAGTGGTTTTGGAATATTCTCTTTCTTGCCTCTTGAGTTGGTTTGTTTTCCCTTAGGAGCCATGATCTTAGTAGGTATTGGCTTAGTGATCACGGATAAATACACCAAACTTAGAGGTTTGCTTGTCCTCAAGCAAAAGAAAGGAAAGAAGAGGGATTTGAGGAGAGCCAAGTCCGAATTGTGAAGGTCGGGGGGAGGCCGAACTAGGATTTAAAGGGAAGGGGGGTGGGTTTCGAAAATTTTGAAGAAGATATGACAGAAGATATGATTTGTAAAAGATAAGTATGATAGGAAAAGGATGCACTTTAAAATTTAAAAGATATGAATAATATGAAAGATATTTGAAAAAGATAGCTTTGTTTTGAAAAAGATATTGTGAAGATTTGAAAAAGATATTGATGAGTTGAAAAAAAATTTGAGAAGGAAAAGAGATAGATTTGTTTTGAAAAAGATTTGAAAAGAAGTTGAAGAGGATTAAAAAGAGGTTTATGTTTAGAATTAAGATACATTTGATATCTTTGAAAAAGGATTTGAAAAATTAGGATTTGTAATATGTTTATGCAAGAAATCATGAGTTGAAACATGAAACATGGAAAAATTTTGAAGTGAAAACGAAACTACCTATTCCCCCCAATCCTGGCGTTAAACTCCCAATTGCTGCATGTTTTGGGTGTTTAACACCCAGTTGGTGCTTGGTCTGGGCGTTTAACGCCCAGCTGTTGCTTCTAGCTGGCGTTAAACGCCAGAAATTCCTTTGTCACTAGGCATTTTTCTGAACGCCCAGGATGCTGTAAATCTGGCGTTAAACGCCCAGAAGCTGCTTCTTTCTGGTGTTTAACGCCCAGATGGCTATCTCTACTGGCGTCAAACGCCCAGTAGATGCTCCTTTTGGGCGTTTAACGCCCAAAATAGCTCTTACTGGCTTTTTCGCACCAGTGAGCTTCTTTTTGCTGTTTTGTATTCTGAATCCTTCTGCAACCCTGTGAACTTATGCAATTGATTCTTTACCTTGAAGATTATTTATATTGAACCTGTATAATAAAAAATTTAATAAGAAAAAGTTTTGCTAATGGCTGGGTTGCCTCCCAGCAAGCGCTTCTTTATTGTCTTTAGCTGGACCGTGCTGAGCTTTTAATCTAGCCTCAGCCTTGAGCACTCTTGCTCAACATTGCCTTCAAGATAATGCTTGATTCTCTGTCCATTAACAATGAACTTCTTATTAGAATCAATGTCTTGAAGCTCCACATAGCCATATGGTGACACACTTGTAATCACATATGGTCCCCTCCACCGGGATTTCAGTTTCCCGGGGAATAGCCTGAGCCTAGAGTTAAACAGCAGAACCTTCTGTCCTGGTTTAAAGACTCTAGATGATAGCTTTCTGTCATGCCACCTTTTTGCTTTCTCTTTGTAAAGCTTGGCATTTTCAAAAGCAGTGAGTCTGAATTCCTCTAGCTCATTTAGCTGGAGCAATCTTTTTTCTCCAGCTAATCTGGCATCAAAGTTTAGGAATCTGGTTACCCAGTAGGCCTTATGCTCCAGTTCCATGGGCCGATGACAGGCGTTACCATACACAAGCTGCTATGGAGAGGTTTCTATAGGAGTCTTGAATGCTGTTCTGTAAGCCCACAGAGCATCATCCAAGCTTCTCGCCCAATCCTGTCTCGGGTACTTACAGTCTGTTCCAGGATTCTTTTTAGTTTTCTATTAGAGACTTCAGCTTGTCCGTTTGTTTGTGGATGATATGGAGTTGCCACCTTGTGACTAATTCCATACCAGACCATAGCAGAGTAAAGATGTTTATTGCAGAAGTGAGTGCCCCCATCACTAATTAGTGCTCTAGGGACACCAAACCTGCTGAAGATATATTTCTGGAGGAACTTCATCACTGTCTTAGTATCATTAGTGGGTGTGGCAATGGCCTCTACCCATTTGGATACATAGTCGACTGCAACCAGAATATAAGTGTTTGAGTATGATGGTGGGAAAGGCCCCATGAAGTCAATACCCCATACATCAAACAACTCAATCTCCAAGATTCCTTGTTGAGGCATGGCATAACCATGAGGTAGATTAATAGCTCTCTGGCAACTGTCACAGTTACGTACAAACTCTCGGGAATCTCTATAGAGGGTAGGCCAGTAGAAGCCACATTGGTGGACCTTGGTGGCTGTTCGCTCACCTCCGAAATGGCCTCCATATTGTGACCCGTGGCAATGCCATAAGATCTTTTGTGCTTCTTTCTGCACATCTCTTAAAGAGATAGGGTTCATCCCACAAGTAGTACTTTGCATTAGTAATTAATTTTTTCTTTTGTTGCCTGCTGTACTCTTTGGGTATAAACCTTGCAGCTCTATAGTTTGCAATGTCTGCAAACCATGGCATTTTCTGAATGGCGAACAAATGCTCATCAGGAAAGGTTTCAGAGATCTTAATAGAGGGAAAGGACGCCCCTTCTACTGGCTCTATCCGGGACAGATGATCAGCCACTTGGTTTTCTGTCCCTTTTCTGTCTCTTATTTCTATATCAAACTCTTGCAGAAGCAACACCCATCTTATGAGCCTGGGTTTTGAATCCTGCTTTGTAAGTAGATATTTAAGAGCAGCATGGTCAGTGTACACAATCACTTTTGATCCTACTAAGTATGATCTAAACTTGTCAATGCCATAAACCACTGCAAGCAATTCTTTTTTCGTGGTTGTGTAATTTTTCTGGGCATCATTTAAAACACGGCTAGCATAATAAATGACATGCAGAAGCTTGTCATGCCTCTGCGCTAATACTGCACTAATGGCATGGTCACTGGCATCACACATTAATTCGAATGGTAATGTCCAGTCTGGTGCAGAAATAACTGGTGCTGTGACCAGGTTAGCTTTCAGGGTTTCAAACGCATGCAGGCACTCTGTGTCAAACACAAATGGCATGTCAGCAGCTAGCTGGTTGCTCAGAGGTTTTGCAATTTTTGAAAAATCCTTTATAAACCTCCTATAGAATCCTGCATGCCCCAGAAAGCTTCTGATTGCCTTAACATTGACAGGTGGTGGTAATTTTTCAATTATCTCTACCTTAGCTTGATCCACCTCTATTCCCTTGTTCGAAATCTTGTGCCCAAGGACAATCCCTTCAGTCACCATAAAGTGACATTTTTCCCAGTTTAAAACCAGGTTAATCTCTTGGCATCTTTTCAGAACCAGTGTCAGGTGGTCAAGACAGGAGCTGAATGAGTCTCCATATACTGAGAAGTCATCCATGAAGACTTCTAGAAATTTTTTCACCATATCAGAGAAAATAGAGAGCATGCATCTCTGAAAGGTTGTAAGTGCATTACACAGCCCAAATGGCATCCTTCTGTAGGCAAATACTCCAGATGGACATGTGAATGCTGTTTTCTCTTGATCCTAGGGATCTACTGCAATTTGGTTGTAGCCTGAATAGCCATCCAAAAAACAGTAATAATCATGACCTGCTAGTCTTTCTAGCATCTGGTCTATGAATGGTAAAGGAAAATGATCCTTTCTGGTGGCTGTATTGAGCCTTCTATAGTCAATACACATGCGCCACCCTGTAACTGTTCTTGTAGGAACCAGTTCATTTTTTTCATTATGAACCACTGTCATGCCTCTCTTTTTGGGGACAACATGGACAGGGCTCACCCAAGGGCTGTTAGAAATAGGATAAATAATCCCAGCCTCCAGTAACTTGGTGACCTCTTTCTGCACCACTTCCTTCATGGCTGGATTTAGCCGCCTCTGTGGTTGAACCACTGGCTTAGCATCATCCTCCAATAGGATCTTGTGCATGCATCTAGCTGGGCTTATGCCCTTAAGGTCACTTATGGACCACCCAAGAGCTGTCTTGTGTGTCCTTAGCACTTGAAGTAGTGCTTCCTCTTCCTGTGGATTTAAAGCAGAGCTTATGATCACCAGAAAAGTGTCACCTTCTCCCAAAAATGCATATTTCAGGGATGGTGGTAATGGTTTGAGCTCGGGTTTAGGAGGTTTTTCCTCTTCCTGAGAAATTTCCAGAGGCTCTTTAAATTCCTCTGAATCCTCCAGATCAGGCTGAACATCTTTAAAGATGTTTTCCAGCTCTGATTTAAGACTCTCAGCCATGTTGATCTCCTCTACCAAAGAGTCAATAAGATCAACTTTCATGCAGTCTTTTAGTGTGTCTGGATGCTGCATGGCTTTGACAGCAGTTAACTTGAGCTCATCCTCATTGACCCTCAGGGTTACTTCCCCCTTTTGGACATCAATGAGAGTTCGTCCAGTTGCTAGGAAAGGTCTTCCTAGAATGAGAGTAGCATTCTTGTGCTCCTCCATTTCCAGCACTACAAACTCAGTGGGAAAGGCAAATGGCCTAACCCTGACAATCATGTCTTCAATCACGCCTGATGGGTATTTAATAGAGCCATCAGCAAGTTAGAGACATATCCTGGATGGTTTGACTTCTTCAGTTAAACCCAGCTTTCTGATAGTGGATGCAGGTATTAGGTTGATGCTTGCCCCAAGATTACATAAAGCTGTCTTGGTGCAATCACCCTCTAATATGCATGGTATCATAAAGCTCCCGGGATCTTTAAGCTTTTCTGGGAAGCTTTTCAGAATGACTGCATTGCATTCTTCAGTGAGGAGAACTCTTTCAGTTTCTCTCCAATCCTTCTTATGACTCAAGATCTCTTTCATGAACTTGGCATAAGAGGGTATTTGCTCAAGTGCCTCTGCAAACAGAATCTTTATTTCAAGAGTCCTGAGATAGTATGCAAAGCGGGCAAATTGCTTATCCTGCTTCTCTTGGCAGAGTTTTTGAGGATAAGGCATCTTGGCTTTATATTTCTCAACCTTAGTTGCTGCAGGTTTATTTCCTATAGAGGTGGTTGTAGAAGCCCTTTTAGAGGGGTTGCTATCAGCACTTGGGTGTGTCTGATCCCTCACTGGCGTTTGGATGCCAGGGTTAGAAGCTTGATTGGCATTGGACGCCAGCTTCTTACCTGTTTCTGGCATTTGAACGCCAGAACTGAGCTTTCATTGGGCGTTTGACGCCAGCTCCTTGCCTGTTTCTGGCGTTTGAATGCCAGAATTGTTCCTCTCTGGGCTCTTACTGTCCTCAGAGGGATTTTGGATGATATTTTGCTCATCCTCTGTCAGTTGTTCTTTCCTTGGCTTTCTACTGCTCTGAAGTGAGGTATTTAATGTTTTCCACTTCTTAATTGAACTGCCTGGCACTCTTCTGTTATCTGCTTTGATAACTGCTGTTTTGTTTAATTCAATTGTGCCTACATATTTTTATTAGCATTTTTAGTGTCTTGTAGCATCTCCTTGAATTCTGCTAGCTGTTTTGTTAGAAAGCACAATTGTTAATTGAGTTCAACAACTTGTTCTGGAGGACCAAGTTCAGTAGACACTGCTTTGGCTTCTTCTTTTATGGAGGACCCAATACTTATGTACAGATGCTGGTTTCTAGCAAATATATCAATAAGCTCTTGAGCCTCTTCAATAGTTTTCCTCATGTGTATAGATCCACCAGCTGAGTGGTCTAGGGACATCTGAGCTCCTTCTGTAAGCCGATAGTAGAAGATGTCTAATTGCACCCATTCTAAAAACATTTCAGAGGGACATTTCCTTAGCATCCCTCTGTACCTCTCCCAAGCATTATAAAGGGATTCATCATCCTCTTGTTTAAAGCCTTGGATGTCTAGCCTTAGCTGTGTCATCCTTTTTGGAGGGAAATATTGATTCAGGAATTTGTCTGATAACTATTTCCATGTCCTTATGCTTGCTGTGGGTTGGTTGTTTAACCACCTTTTAGCTTGATCTTTTACAGCAAACGAAAACAATAACAGTCTGTATACATCCTGATCTACCTCCTTGTCACGTACTGTGTCAGCAATTTGCAAGAATTGTGCCAGAAACTCAGTAGGTTCTTCCTGTGGAAGACCGGAATACTAGCAGTTTTGCTGCACCATGACAATGAGCTGAGGATTCAGCTCAAAACTGCCTGCTTTGATGGGAGGTATACAGATAATACTCCCATATGCCACAGTAGTGGGATTAGCATATGATCCCAGAGTCCTTCTGAACTGTTCATTTCCACTTAGATCCATGATGGATAAAATGGAATTGATATGAATTGCAAGGAAAATATATTTTTTTTGTTTTTATCTTATTGAAGTAGAACAGACCAAATTATTAAGATAAATAAAAATAATAAGATAAAATAAAATAGAATAATTAGAAATTAGAATGTAAATTTCGAAAACTTAGAGAAAAATAAATTTGAAAGTGAAAATAATTGCTTAATTGAGAAGATTTGAAAAACTTTGGATATGATTTTTTTGAAAAAGATTTTGAATTTTGAAAAGATTTGATTGTTAAAATAAAAATCTGAATTCTTTTTTAAAAGTAATTTTCAAAAATTCAATTAAATTAAAGAGAAAAGATATTTTTGAATTTAATGAGGAAAGAGAAAAACAATAAAAAGACACAAAACTTAAAAATTTTTTTAGATCTAATGCTCCTTGTTTTCGAAAATTTGGAGGGAAAACACCAAGGAATACCAAACATAAAAATTTTAAAATCAAAACACAAGCAAGACTCAAGAACACCTTGAAGATTCACAAGAACACGAAGAACAAAAATTCAAAGACTCAAATGACTCAAGAACATAAAAAAAGAACACCAAACTTAAAATTTTTAGAAAACCAAAAATAAATTTTCAAAAATTAAATAAGAACTAACAAGAAAACACCAAACTTAAAACTTGACACAAGATTTAATCAAAGAAAAATTATTTTTGAAAAGATTTTAGAAAGAAAGACTCAAAGGAGCAGCTATTCACAAGAACATAGACACATTCAAGAAATGCAAGGATTAAACAGAGAAAAACTATTATTATTAATAATAATTTTTTTTGGATACTAATAATTCGAAAATGCACAAGAAAAAACAAGAAAAATCACAAAACAAGAAAAACTAAAGATCAAACAAAGAAAATAAACAAGAACAACTTGAAGATTAAGAAAGAACAATGAACACAAATTCAAAAATTTAAAAGAAAATAAAAAAACATGCAATTGACACCAAACTTAAAATATAAAACTAAACTCAAATAGAAAAACTCAATTATTAGTTTATAAAATTTTCGAAAAATTTAAAAAAGAGAAAATAAGGATCTAAAAAAAATTTTCACCCAAAAACAATAATAGAAGACTCTAAACCAAAAAGAAAAATTTTTCCTAATCTAAGCAACAAAATAAACCGTCAGTTGTCCAAACTCGAACAATCCCTAGCAACGGCGCCAAAAACTTGGTGCACGAATTGTAAATCACACTTTTCACAACTCGTACCACTAACCAGCAAGTGCACTGGGTCGTCCAAGTAATACCTTACGTGAGTAAGGGTCGAATCCCACGGAGATTGTTGGCTTGAAGCAATCTATGGTTATCTTGTAATTCTTAGTCAGGATATCAATTATAATTATCAGTTTGGATTGCAAAAAATAAAAGAGCATGAATTAAATACTTGTTATGCAGTAATGGAGAATATGTTGGAGTTTTGGAGATGCTTTGTCTTCTGAATTTCTGCTTTCCCCCTGTCTTCTTCTTCACGCACGCAAGGTTCCTCCTATGGCAAGCTGTGTGTTGGTGGATCACCGTTGTCAATGGCTACCATCCGTCCTCTCAATGAAAATGGTCTAGATGCGTTGTCACCGCACAGCTAATCATCTGTCGGTTCTCACTCATGCTGGAATAGGATCTATTGATCCTTTTGCGTCTGTCACTACGCCCAACCCTTGTGAGTTTGAAGCTCGTCATAGTCATTCAATCCCTGAATCCTACTCGGAATACCACAGACAAGGTTTAGACTTTCCGGATTATCAAGAATGCTGCCAATGGATTCTAGCTTATACCACGAAGATTTTGATTAAGGAATCCAAGAGATACTCATTCAATCGAAGGTAGAACGGAGGTGGTTGTCAGTCATGCGTTCATAGGTTGAGAATGGTGATGAATGTCACAGATCATCACATCCATCATATTGAAGTGCGAATGAACATCTTAGATAGAAACAAGCGTGTTTGAATAGAAAACAGAAATAATTGCATTAATTCATCAAGACACAGCAGAGCTCCTCACCCCCAACAATGGAGTTTAGAGACTCATGCCGTCAAAGAGTACAAAGTTCAGATCTAAAAATGTCATGAGGTATAAAATAAATCTCTAAAAGTTGTTTTAATACTAAACTAGTAACCTAGGTATACAGAAAATGAGTAAACTAAGATAGATAGTGCAAAAATCCACTTCTGGGGCCCACTTGGTGTGTGCTGGGGCTGAGACTTGAGCTTTACACATGCCTAGGCTATTTCTAGAGTTAAACGCCAAGTTGTAACCTATTTCTAAATGCCAGGTTGTAACCTGTTTCTGGTGTTTAACTCCAACTTGTAACATGTTTCTGGCGTTTAACGCCAGAATGCAACATGGAACTAGCGTTGAACGCCAGTTTACGTCGTCTATCCTCAAACAAAGTATGGATTATAATATATTGCTGGAAAGCCTTGTATGTCTACTTTCTAACGCAATTAAGAGCGTGCTAATTGGACTTCTGTAGCTCCAAAAAATCCATTCCGAGTGCAGGGAGGTCAGAATCCAACAACATCAGCAGTCCTTTTTCAGCTTGAATCAGATTTTTGCTCAACTCCCTCAATTTCAGCCAGAAAATATCTGAAATTACAGAAAAACACACGAACTCATAATAAAGTCTAGAAATATGAATTTTGCCTAGAAACTAATAAAAATATACTAAAAACTAACTAAAACATACTAGAAACTACATGAAATTAACCCCAAAAAGCGTATAAAATATCCGTTCATCACCTAATTCTTAAACTGATTTTAACGGCTACCTGAACTATTTGCTGTAACTGCCACTTAAACCTGTGCTTTCCTTATCTGTCTTGCCTGTGTTTGTCATGGTGTGCTACATTTGAGAATAAACTTTGGTGCTAAATTGATGATTGTGTAGTTGGTTTCAGATTGGGCTTTTCTTATAAGAATAGAAAGGTTTTCGGATTTCTGAAAAATTAAGCATTGTTTCTTTGAAAAGGTTTTGAGCAATTAGCTATTGGTTTTTAAAAAGATTCGTAAGGCAATGATAATCACTGAGCTTGAAAACTATTTTCTTATTAAATATCTTCTTATGACAATTCTGAAACTCTGTGGTGAGACCGTGTGGTTAGGTTCTCACCCCTCTGCAGCTTTACCTTTTCAGGAATTGGATGAAGAACTATTATGAAGAGTTAGATTGCGTTTTGGTTTACATGATATTGTATTAATTAGATTATTTTTCTTCCCTCGTCTTTGTTATTACAATTCTGTAAGAGGGATAGGAGTTTTGTGTTTTATATGTATATTATTTTATAAGCTATTAGGTAAGAAATCTTGTATATGAATCTATGTGATTGGTTTTTTTTAAGATGAAGTATTTATTTCCAGTTTTTAAAGAAATCAGCGTTATAGTGTTGAGTCACAGGCTCCTATTTTAATATTTAATATATAAAGTAGTCGTAATACTTCTTGCTATCAGAGTGGTGCAGCTGGAAGCGTGACATTCTGGTAGTGAGGGTGTTACATTATGGTATCAGAGCTGTTCATCCTGATTAGAGCCTTGGGAATGGACTGACTATACTTCATTGCATACTCTGAGTGTCTGTCATGTTGTAGGTTTTGTTCAGATAACAAGAATTAGAATTTTATGAACATGACTGTCTATTAATTAATGCTGTTAGCTTATCGTTGCATAACTGCTGATGTTAAGTATGGCCAACATAATGTTAATGGTTATGTCTATGAAAAAGTTAATGGATTATCATAGATAAAGCAGGATTGATGAGTGATGCAATTCATGGGCTTTGGGAGCGTTAGAAATTAATTTTGAAGTTAATTCCGTTTCGGTGTATAATCCTTTAATCGTGCCTAGTGTTATCTCCTTCTCTATCAATTGCATTAGAATTCCTTATTCATTATTTCCTTTATGAAATGTGATTGATTTAACTGCCAACCTTATCTTACCATTCATACATTGCCTTTGCTTGGTTTTGTATTCAGTTGTTGCTTGAAACTTTTGAAATATTTATCCTTATCACTATTAACCATCTTTATAAATTCTATACTCCTTGACTTGATCTTGGATTTATTCTGGTGCCACAAATGATTCACAGATCTCTGGAAACATTAATAATTGATTTTAGCTACCTTCACTTGTGAGCTTTATATTTCTTTCTAACTGAATGGTGTCAAACGAATGCGCTGTGAATCGTGCCATGTTATTTGACGTATCATTTATTTTTCTTTTCTTCATTTTGGAATCACTTGCTTGACTACATCTTGAGAAGCAATTTGAGTTTTCTTATGCATAGTCTAGTTGATCAGTTCTTAGTTTTCTCTTTTGATTCTTACAATGTGGTTATCGATTTTGAATTCCTTTACATGAGCTAGGAAAACTCTTGAAGTGACTCGAACCTGCACCGTTGCGATATACAATAATTTATTTAATCCTCTCGGAAATTTTGTTTCAAACCTTTCTAAAGAAGTTTTGATTTGATTTATTTTCTGTTTTAATGTATTCCTGTAAGTTTGCTAGAATCTTTTTTGAAATATCTCTCTTAAGAAGTACATGCACAACCCTTCAATTTTAAGCGGTTTTGAACTCTGAGAGTTATTGTCATAGTGAACTAATTATGTGGTTTGATCCTTCTACTCTATGTTCTGTATTTTATTTGTATCTTGCTCTGTTGTGATACTTTATGTCTTATAGCATTCTTTTTGAATTCTTACTTAGGATCTTTAAAAGGAATTTCACTTTTATTCTTCTCTATCCGATTATGCCCACAACTCTTCTTTAAAAGTCTCAACAAGATTGCCCTTACTTTTGCATGCATTTTCTTATGTGGATTTTGAAAGCTTTTATGTGGTTTGAATACAACTTAAATTCTTTCAACCATACTACCGTCTTCTATGCAAATTCTTACTTAATTATATACTTGAGTATCTTCTAAGAGTTTACATTTTTCCTAGTTAAAATTAACAAGCTTTTCATACCTTATTTTGACTTAAACCTGTCTTGGCATAATGCAACACTTATGTTTCTAAAATTTCCTTTGAAAATTTTTTGTCTCATATCTTCCTTTAAGAGGGTGGAATGATTTTCTTAGTTCTGTCCATTGTTAATGGATGTCCTTGATACCAGGGCATTTTGGCCAGTTCCACTGACCTTTTCTTTACTGTTTTAGGGTAGTTTCATGCATTTTCTTAGTAAATAAGCAAGTTTTGGATGAAAGTACACTTACATCTTGATTCAAGCAAATATTTTGAATTTTGAATAATTTCATGAGAATTATGCATGAATTGAATGATAAAATGGATAGTGCATGATCTCATGACTTGAACAAAGCTTTGATGCACTTTATCTGCTTGATTTCAGGACAAAGGAAGCAAGGAAGAGCCACGTTAGCAGCCACGTTAGTCTAATTAACGTGACCACTAACGTGGAATGGGAAGAAGCTTGTAGCGTTAATGGAAAAAGTGATCGCCAATAACGCCTTCGAAGCCATCATAGCCCACGTTAGTTGCCACGTTAATTACATTAACGTGGTAACGTAAAGGAGAAGGAGAGCTCCAACGTTAGTGGTAAAAGTGAATGCCACTAACGTTCCAAAAAGGCACATTTAGCCACGTTAAGAGTCACGTTAATCCAATTAACGTGAACTCTAACGTGGGAGGATAAAGCAATCACCAACGTTAGTGACACTCACCTTTGTCACTAATGTTGGACTAAGCCAATAGTGCCCATGTTAGTGGTCACGTTAAGACCACTAACGTGAAGAGTAACGTGGAGCTAAGCATGATAGGCCAACGTTAGTGACACTCACCTTTGTCACTAACGCTGAAAATGGCAATCACCTCCACGTTAGTGGTCACGTTAATGCAATTAACGTGAGGCACTAACGTGGGAAGAAAGGGGGTTTGAAGCGTTAGTGACAAAGGTAAGTGTCACTAACGCTCTCGAAACTTAGGCATGCCCATGTTAAGGACCACGTTAGTTACACTAACGTGGACCATTAACATGGGGAAAAGAGGCAAAGAGCAACGTTATTGGAAAAGGTGAATGCCAATAACATTTGCGAAGGACCAAGAGGCAACGTTAGTGATCACGTTAGTGCCACCAACGTTGAAGTTAACGTGGATCATTTTTGCTTTGGAATGTTAGTGAAAAAGGTGATCATCACTAACGTTCTCGAACCCACATTTTCACTTAACGTTAACACCACTAACGTCCTAACTAACTTGATATCATGCCTTACTCACTTTCTCTCTGCAAGCAAAGCTAAGCCCACTGAAGACTATAACTGCTTCAACTAAAGATCCAAAGGCCTATATCCAAGACTCGAAGAGCCAACTAGAAGATCAGAAGAGTAGTATATATAGGAGTAGTTTTGAACTAGTAAGGAGCTTGGCATTTTGGAGAACTACACTCTGTATATTTTACTTTCTCTGCAAATTCTAGATTTAATTTCAGAATGTACTTTTCATTTTCACCTTCCATTTCTAGAGCTATGAACAACTAAACCTATTTTCATTGGGTTAGGGACCTCTGTTGTAATTTGATAGATCAATAATAGTTTTCATTATTCTTCTTCTTTCTTTTCTCTTGATTTTACTAGAAAGCTTTCAATCTTCATCCAATTGGGTAGTTGTCTTGGAAAATAAGCTATTCATACTTGGATCTCTTCGGAGCCTTGGAAGAGGAATGAAGAGATCATGCTAGAAATGCTTTCTCATGTTGGACCAAATTAGGATTTGGATGGATATAGTGACATATAATTCTACCAATACTTTGATTTGGGAATGCATGTGGTATAATCAGTGACCATACTTCATCTCTTCTCATGAGCAATTAAATCAAGGAATTGGGAAATTGTTCAAGTTTAGAGAGATTGGGTTGCCAAGGAATTGGAATCCAATCACTTAAGATTACCAAGGAGATCAATGAATGCATTGATTGAGGAAGAGATGAGAATGAACTTGATCCGGAGAATACAACATCTCCTGAGCCAAATGAATCCCCCATTTCTGATCTTACCCATTCTCTTTATTATTTGCCATTTACTTTTATGCTCATCTTCCCAATTCCTATTTAAGATTCTGCAGTTTACCTTCCGCCCTTTACATTCTGCCATTTATTTCCAGCATTTACATTTTCTGCTATTTACTTTCCCACCATTTAAATTCCTGCACTTACTCAACTCAAATTTCTGCTTCGTTCAACTAGAACATTCCTCTAATTAAAGTTGCTTGACCAATCAATCCCTGTGGGATTCGACCTCACTCTATTGTGAGTTTTTACTTGACGACAATTCGGTATACTTGCCGAAGGAAATTTTGTTGAGTGACAAGTTTCCGTGAATCAAGTTTATGGCGCTGTTGCCGGGGATTGATTTTGTATCGACAATGATTAAGTTGGAGCATAACTAGATTGAGCATTTTTTTTCTTTTGTTCTGTATTAATTCCATTTGAGTGATTTACTTTTAGTTTCAGTTGGTTTTTTTCCTTTATCCCTTACCCATTTGTTGTGTTTTTTGTCGTTAATTACATGTCAGTTAACCAACCCATTAACTGTTTGATATATTGCACCACTCACACTAACAGTATTCCTAACAAGAGTAATTTCTCCATTCAATTTCTTTCTTGCTTTTTGCCTTGTTGGTTGTATGACAAGTAGAAGAAGCGGGCTTCAACTTTCCTTGATTCCGAACCTGAGAGGACCTTCCTTAGATTAAGGAGGGAAGCAAGAGGAACGGGAGTCGTTGGTGCTGAGGAGGAGGAAGAGTATTTTGAACCAGACATGGAGGAGAATATGGAGAACCACCATGAAGAAGAGGCTCACAACCATGGCAGAGAAGGTCCAGTGAATCATGCTGGGCAAGAGAGAAGAGTTCTAGGCTCTTACATCAATCCAAACCCAGGAAACTGTGGAAGTAGCATCCAAAAGCTAACCATACATGCCAATAACTTTGAACTAAAGCCCCAGCTCATCACCCTAGTCCAGAACAACTGTGCATTCAGAGGAAGTGCCCAAGAAGACCCCAATCAATATCTCACCACTTTCCTAAGGATATGTGATACTGTAAAGTCTAATGGTGTTCATCCTGACACCTATAGACTGCTTTTGTTCCCCTTCTCACTCAAGGATAAAGAAGCTAAATGGCTGGAATCCTTCCTGAAGGAGAGTCTGACAACCTGGGAAGAGGTGATGAATAAATTCTTGGCAAGATTCTACCCTCCTCAAAGAATCAACAGGTTTAGAGCTGAGGTGCAAACCTTCAGGCAACAAGATGGTGAAACTCTCTATGAAGCATGGGAGAGGTTTAAGGATTTAACAAGAAGGTGCGCACCAGATATATTCAATGAATGGGTGCAATTACACATTTTCTATGAGGGGCTTTCTTACGAATCAAAGAAGGCAGTAGACCACTCATCCGGGGGATCTCTGAACAAGAAGAAGACCATTGAAGAAGCCATAGATGTCATTAAAACTGTAGCTGAGAATGATTACTTTTATGCTTCTGAAAGGGGAAACACTAGAGGAGTGATGGAGCTGAACAACATGGACGCGCTGCTGGCTCAAAACAAGATGATCACCAAGCAGCTGGCTGACCTCACCAAGAAGATGGAAAGGAACCAGGTGGCAGCAGTCACCACCTCATCAGTAGCTCAAGAAGGAGTGAATGCAGAGGATGAGGGTGACCAGGAACAAGCCAACTACATTGGGAATTCACCCAGGCAGACCCATGATCCATACTCCAAAACTTATAATCCTGGTTGGAGGAACCACCCAAACTTTGGGTGGGAAAATCAACAAGATCAAGGCCAAGATCAGAGACGTCACAACCCCAACAACAATGCAACCTACCAACATTCCACACAGAGATCATATCAGCACCCACCTAACAATACCTCTCAACATTCATATCAAAACCAAAATGGCCCTTCTCATCCATCCAATCTCAACTCACCATCATCCGAAGATAGACTCTCAAGGATTGAGACTCTACTTGAAGGCATATGCAAGGAAATCCAAGATAACAATGTGTTCAAGGAGGAGGTGCGAGCCAATATAAAAAACCAGGGAGACACCATCAAGAGGCTAGAATTTCAAGTGGAATACCTCTCTGAGAAGATTCCCAAACCTACTGACAGCTTCCTAAGTGACACGGAGAAAAACCCGAGAGGTGAAGCAAAGAAAGTGAGATGGGAAGAATGCAAGATAGTCACTATAAGTGATAAGGGGACTGAGGAAGAGCTGAACAAACCCTTAGAACACTCTGGAGATACTTCAGTAGAGAAAGAAGAAGAGAGTAACCAAGAAACCAAAACTACACAGAAGGAGATTCTGAACCTCTATGCACCTTTTCCCCAAAGACTCAAGGGTGGTGTAGAAAAGAGAATATACTCAAAGTTCGTCGACGTGTTTGTATCTCTCCATGTAAACATACTATTCATCAAGGCTCTCCAACAAATGCCCTCATACATTAAGTGCATGAAGGAGCTACTGACCAGGAAAAGCTCACTCAAAGGAGGGCAAACAATAGTGATGAATAAGGAATGCAGTGCTCTCATTCAACCAGAGTTGCCTACAAAAAGGAAGGATCCAGGGAGTTTTCACATCCCCTGTGCCATAGGAGAAACAGTGATTGATAAAGGACTCTGTGATCTGGGAGCAAGCATTAATTTAATGCCTCTATCCCTCATGAAAAAGCTGCAAATCAATGAGCTAATGCCCACAGACGTAGTCATCAGGTTGGCTGACAAAACTCAAAAAAAGCAGTAGGAGTGGTTGAAGACGTGTTGGTAAAGGTTGGGAACTACTTCCTTCCCATAGACTTTGTCATATTGAAAATGAAAGAGAGTTACCTCCATCCAATAATATTGGGAAGACCATTCCTAGCTACAGCCAGAGCACTTATAGATGTGGAGCGAGGAGAGCTAATACTGAGGATACATGATGAACAACTTACCTTCAAAGTCTTCAAACCCTCACAAGAAGCAGATCAAGAAAACAAGGAATCAAAGGAGGATCACAATAAGGCACTGGTGGAAGAGACAAGCACTGAAGCACAAACAATAGCCCTGGGAATCCCTTTGGTTGACAAGCAATACAATCAGAAGCCACCACAGCTAAAGGAAACCCAAGAGGAGCTAAAACCACCAGAGTCATACGAGACCAGCAACAAAATCTCCCTGGGAAAAGAAGCCCCAAGGAGCAGGAGAGCATTAAAAGAAACAAGGAAGAAGGCACCAAGGGGATGGAGGAACAAGAAGATCCTTACAGAAGACTTCTCTCCAGGGGATAAAGTAATATCTGCCCATTTCCCAGTTATTCCACCTTATCTACCTACCATTCCATCTCAGCTGCCTCAAGTGTACACCATCAGCAAAATTCTGTCCTTGGAACATGTGGAGCTTCTTAACAAAGCCAATGGAGACAGATCCACTGCAAGAGAGGAAGATTTGAAGCACTACCAACCACCCTGACAAAGGCCAAACGTCAAGCTAATGACGCTAAAGAAGCGCTTCATGGGAGGCAACCCATGTTTTATATCCTTTCCTTTTAATAGTAGTTAATAAAGCAAGTTCATGAATTCCAAATCAACTTTGACAAACACTTGTATATAAATCCTTATATACAAGTTTGGTGTTCAAGGTATACTAAGAGAACATAAATACAATTCATATTGTGTTACTCTTAGAGCCTTGAACAAAATTATATATATATATATATATACACCCCATGACTACAAACTAAGTTTGGTGTCACCAATGTTGCATACATGGACAATTAAATAGTCAGTTGGTTTGCATTGATGAATAGCACTTAGTTAGTTAAAAACAAAAAAAATTTTAAAAAGGTAGTTATTCCACTTTCTAATTTTGCCGCCAACTTTCAAACTCATTAATCATATTCATTTATCTTGTATAGGAAATGAAGGAGGGATTGGAGGAAACTGATCGAACAACCAAAGGAAGGAGGGTCGGCCACTCTACCAAGGAAACTACATACTTGTCTTCCAGGGGAGTACCGTGGGAAGTGTTGCCATGCAACGATTGGGAGAAGGATCACCTTGGAGACAAACCAATCAAGTCATAAAAGTGGTGATCCTTGTGCCATCCAATGCCAAACCCCAACCGTCCACCATTGGACTTTTCTATCAATCTACACCCTTCAATTCTCATCATCCTCCTATATAACGACCCCCACTCTAAACCTTTCCATATACAACTATCCGTCCAATCCATCTCTCTCTTCTTTCTTTCAAAACACAATCCTCCAAGCTACACCCTATCTAAACCCGATCGAATTCCATCATCAATCCATACTCCTCAATACATTCACATACCAACTCCTACTCATGGCATCATCAAGCTCCAAGAGGCGAAAGGGGAAGGAACCGGTGGAGAGCATTCCTTTCGATGAAGGGTGATTCAAGACCGCCTCCCATGAGCTCCAATTTGAATGGATAAAACACAAGAAAATATTGCTAGAGTTGATATTCCAGTTCAACAAGGATGAGTGCCCACAGATTCGAGAGAAGATTGAACAGAGGGGTTGGCAAAAGCTCACGAACCCAGAAACAAAGATAAATGCAAACCTCATCAAGGAGTTCTATGCCAATGTGGCCAGAGAAGACAATACCAGGGCTCCTACCTTCAAAAGCTACGTGAGAGGAACAGAGATGGACTTCAGCCCCAATTCTATAACAAGGACTCTTCAGCTGAAATCGCCACATTTTGATGAGCTCAATTACCAAGTAAGAATAAGTAATGGCCCCGACAATGATGAACTTGAAGAAATTTTGAACGATATGTGTGTTATAGGATCTGATTGGGAAAGGTACTCGGATAAGAGACCGCGGTTCATTAGGAGAGGCGACCTCATCCCGGAAGCCAAGGGATGGTTTGAGCTCGTGAGGAGATCTATCCTCCCAGCCTCAAACAATTCTGAGGTCAACATTGCTCGAGCTACTATGGTACATTGCTTAATAAAGGGTGGAGGCATCAATGTGCACGAAAATATACCTGAGAGAATCTAAGATTCAGCCCAGAAGAATGACCCGGGTGCTAGACTTTGGAACCCCAGCACCATCCTTAGACTATGTGTGAAAGCCAAGGTAGTATTCGAAGATAGCAATCCAAGTTGGGTAAACCCTGGGAGGTTAATTACGCTCCAGCGTATAACCTATATGGCACCCGCTCAACAACAAAGAAGGCCTCAAATAAGGAAAAGAACTTCACAAGAAGGACCTCACCAAGAAGAACCTCATCAAGAAGAATACCAGCAAGAAGAGTACTATGATCCAACTAATATAAACTTGAATCACATTCAAGGAGCCATTGAGGATCTAGCAAGGAGTTATATGGAGGGACAAGAACAAAAACTGCACGTTCAAGCCCAAAGGATGGATCGTCAAGAAGAACTGCTCTCTAATTGGATGGGTCAACAAAGGGAGTGGCAGAAACAACAAATAGAGCAGCAATAGGAGCATTACTCCCAGCTCACCCAAGCCATCAATCAAGTAACTGAAAGGCAAGAGCGTCAAGACAAATGCCTTCAAGAACTCAACCAACGTCAGTTGGCTCAGATGAAAGCATTCAACGAGTTCAGCGTGCTCAATGAAGGACGGCAGCTACATCGAGAAGAGTTTAGCATAAACACTCAGGCCAAGTTGACTTATGTGGCTGGGCATATGCATAATTTGCACCCTGCCATCCCAAGATATGATGCAGTTCGCAAAGACCTAACAGAACAAGAGGAGGGGAAGGTGAAACAATAGAAGGAAGCATTGAAGAAGAAGATGGAAGATGCTGGGTTCTGGAAAAAGCTGATCGGGAAGCACAAAGGAAATGGGGATTCGAGCAATCAAGAAGGATCCCAAGACAAAGGAAACAAGGGGACTTAAGCATTCCAATGAGTAAAAGGTGGTGGAGTTCCCTCTTTGTTCTATCTTTTTCAAGTTTTAAATAAGGAAAATCATGTATGAAATAGAACATGCTTCCATAGTAGCTTAGGAACTTTCAATTATGCCTTTAAAATTTCATTGTTTAGGTCTAAGTGTGTTGGTCTAAGTCTCTAGCTTCCATCTTCATCTTGCTTACATGTATACTTGTCCTTTTAAGCCAATTAAAAAGAAAATGTTATGAAAAACAAGAGTGGGGTGTATCTTGTGAAGTGAGTTCTTAAGTTTGTAGTATGGTAATTGATTAGCTAAGTTGGTTCACCAACAAGGTATATAGGTAACTATATGCTCTAAATCACATGCTTGGAACACATTCTATGAGACTAGCTAAACAACAAGACCCCAATAAGAAAAAGAGAAAGAACAATAAGAGTTTGAAAGAGAAAGAAAAATAATAAGAAATAAGGCTAGGCACCAAGGGCTTAAATATTGAGGGATGTGTCTGTGGTGTTCCTGTGCAAAGGATCTGCTTGGATGAATAAGTTCTCTGGAGTGCTTCATCACTTGGTAACTTGGGTTAACTAACCCAGGATTATCAACTGAAAATCCACTATCAAGAGCAACCTTGCTACAGAACATTTAGTGATCCAAAGAGATGCTAGACACCAAGACCTCGAGTAAAAGAAAATAATAAACCATGTGCCTGTGGTGTGTATATTTGGGGGAAAGAGACTTGAGGGAGTAAGTCCTTAGGGGTGTCTTAACACCTAACACCTTGAACTAACTGGTTTGAGAGTGTTGGCTGAAAGCTTATCTTAAAGAGTCACCCTCTCACAGAGCACTTAGCCTAAAAAGAATGCAATAAACCCTGGAAAAGAAGGGAGAATCAATAAATAAGAAGTCTCAAAGGATGCAACCAAGCAAGTATTCAAGAGCATAATAAGGACCTGAAAACCAGTAAAGGAATGAACCTAAGTTGCTATGCATGAAACCCCATAAACCAAGAACTTGACTTCTATAATAATGATTTGTTTATCTTGTTCTTTCATTCATCTTTCCTATGTTTCAGTACTTGCTTAGGGACAAGCAAGCTTTAAGTTTGGTGTTGTGATGCTAGGGCATTTTGGCCAGTTCCACTGACCTTTTCTTTATTGTTTTAGGGTAGTTTCATACATTTTCTTAGTAAATAAGCAAATTTTGGATGAAAGTACACTTACATCTTGATTCAAGCAAACATTGTGAATTTTGAATAATTTCATGAGAATTATGCATGAATTGAATGATAAAATGGATAGTGCATGATCTCATGACTTGAACAGAGCTTTGATGCACTTTATCTGCTTGATTTCAGGACAAAGAAAGCAAGGAAGAGCCACGTTAGCAGCCACGTTAGTCTAATTAACGTGACCACTAACGTGGAATGGGAAGAAGCTTGTAGCGTTAATGGAAAAAGTGATTGCCAATAATGCCTTCAAAGCCATCATAGCCCACGTTAGTTGCCACGTTAATTATATTAACGTGGTAGCTAACGTAGAGGAGAAGGAGAGCTCCAACGTTAGTGGTAAAAGTGAATGCCACTAACGTTCCAAAAAGGCACATTTAGCCACGTTAAGAGTCACGTTAATCCAATTAACGTGAACTCTAACGTGGGAGGAGAAAGCAATCGCCAACGTTAGTGACACTCACCTTTGTCACTAACGTTGGACTAAGCCAATAGTGCCCACGTTAGTGGTCACGTTAAGACCACTAACGTGAAGAGTAACGTGGAGCTAAGCATGATAGGCCAACGTTAGTGACACTCACCTTTGTCACTAACATTGAAAATGGCAATCACCTTTACGTTAGTGGTCACGTTAATACAATTAACGTGAGGCACTAACGTGGGAAGAAGGGGTGTTTGAAGCGTTAGTGACAAAGGTAAGTGTCACTAACGCTCTCGAAGCTTAGGCATGCCCACGTTAAGGACCACGTTAAATACACTAACGTGGACCATTAACGTGGGAAAAAGAGGCAAAGAGCAACGTTATTGGAAAAGGTTAATGCCAATAACGTTTGCGAAGGACCAAGAGGCAACGTTAGTGGTCACGTTAGTGCCACCAACGTTGAAGTTAACGTGGATCATTTTTGGTTTGGAACGTTAGTGAAAAAGGTGATCGTCACTAACATTCTCGAACCCACATTTTCACTTAACGTTAACACCACTAACGTCCTAACTAACTTGATACCATGCCTAACTCACTTTCTCTCTGCAAGCAAAGCTAAGCCCACTGAAGACTATAACTGCTTTAACAAAAGATCCAAAGGCCTATATCCAAGACTCGAAGAGCCAACTAGCAGATCAGAAGAGTAGTATATATATGAGTAGTTTTGAACTAGTAAGGAGCTTGGCATTTTGGAGAACTACACTCTGTATATTTTACTTTCTCTGCAACTTCTAGATTTAATTTCAGAATGTACTTTTTATTTTCACCTTCCATTTCCAGAGCTATGAACAACTAAACCCCTTTTCATTGGGTTAGGGAGCTCTGTTGTAATATGATGGATCAATAATGGTTTTCATTATTCTTCTTCTTTCTTTTCTCTTGATTTTACTAGAAAGCTTTCAATCTTTATCCAATTGGGTAGTTGTCTTGGAAAAGAAGCTATTCATACTTGGATCTCTTCGAAACCTTGGAAGAGAAATGAAGAGATCATGCTAGAAATACTTTCTCATGTTGGACTAAATTGGGATTTGGATGGATATAGTGACATATAATCCTACCAATACTTTGATTTGGGAATGCATGTGGTATAATCAGTGACCATACTTCATCTCTTCTCATGAGCAATTAAATCAAGGAATTGGTCAATTGTTCAAGTTTAGAGAGATTGGGTTGCCAAGGAATTGGAATCCAATCACTTAAGATTGCCAAGGAGATCAATGAATGCATTGATTGAGGAAGAGATGAGAATGAACTTGATCCGGAGAATACAACATCTCCTGAGCCCAATGAATCCCCCATTTCTGATCTTACCCATTCTCTTTATTATTTGCCATTTACTTTTATGCTCGTCTTCCCAATCCCCATTTAAGATTCTACAGTTTACCTTCCGCCCTTTACATTCTACCATTTATTTCCAGCATTTACATTTTCTGCTATTTACTTTCCCGCCATTTAAATTCCTGCACTTACTCAACTCAAATTTCTGCTTCGCTCAACTAGAACATTCCTCTAATTAAAGTTGGTTGATAAACCACTATTTTATAGTTTATGTTGTGCTTAATTGTATGGTTTTATCAATTCTTTACCCACTTATTCATATGATTGGCATGCATTTATATTTCTTTCCTAAAATTATTACATGATTGAATATTTGCTTCCTAAATACTTTTAATTATGTATTTTAATTCTTCTTCATTCCATTAAATGCCGTGATCTGTGTGTTAAGTGTTTCAGGCTTTATAGGGCATGAATAACTTGGAGATTGGAAAGGAAGCTTGCAAAAATGGAA
Source organism: Arachis hypogaea (assembly GCF_003086295.3). NCBI lineage: Eukaryota > Viridiplantae > Streptophyta > Magnoliopsida > Fabales > Fabaceae > Arachis > Arachis hypogaea. The sequence continues at coordinate 34,614,554 of NC_092046.1, read as the reverse complement.
GGAACACAAGAAATTGAGGAGATGACCAGCGAGAAGTGACGCGGACGCATGGCTCACGCGACCGCGCAGATTGGAACTGCACAAGTGACGCGGAGGCGTGGACGACGTGCACGTGTGGCAAGGCAAAATGCCGAATGACGCGTCCGAATGAATGACGCGATCGCGTGACATACGCGATCTGCAGAATCTACAGAATTTGTTGGGGGGCGATTTTGGGCCCTGTTTTGACCCAATTTTTGGCCCAGAAAAGCAGACTAGAGCCAAGGAACATGGAGAAACGAAGTAGAACAATTCATTACAGACAATTTTCAGTTTTAGATCTAGTTTTTACTCCTTCTCTAGGTTTTCTCTCTACACATTCATAGTTCTTAGGATTTTATTTTTATTGCTTTTCGCATTAGGATATTGATAAGAGTTATTACCTCAGCAAGACTTCGTCATTCTAGTTTGTTTTCTTTACCTGTCTCTTACTCTTCCATGTCCTTTGTTTACTCAGGAATATTATTAGATTATTTTTAGAATTTATTAATACAACAACTATTTTTATTTTTAATTGATCCCTTTGATTATTATTTATCATGTCTTTCTATGTTTCCCTTTCCTATGTTATGAATTCTACATTTACAATGAGCGAGTAGTTCCATAACCTCGATGGGAGTTGAGTGAAGGGAAGACCTTGAGTTGGAATGCTTAAAAGAAAAATTGTAATTGGCTTTATTGTTGGATTGCCCTCTAATCACTGACACCAATCCCTTTCAATTGAGCGGATTGGAACTTGTGAATAGAAATAGCTTTCCAACTTGCTTGACTTTCCCTTACCTAGTAAGGGATAACTAAATAGAACAACCCTCAATTATCAATTAATCTTGAGAGTACTCCAACAAGAACAGGGTTTCCGACTAATGTACTCCTAGCCAAGGCTTTTATTTAAAATTACACAAATTCTCTAATTTAATTTCCTGTTATTCAACTCAAACCATTTTTTGAAAATATCTGATTAATAAAATAGCACACCTTTCTGCAACTCGTTGGGAGACGACCTGGGACTCATACTCCAGTATTTTAATTTAAATTTTTGTGACAACCCTTCTAAATTGATAAGCAGATTTCTGGTTGGTTAAGAATTGTACTTGCAACGTATCTCTTCTAATAATTTCTTAACTCGCCAATTTCCGCCACGTTAATTTTTGGCGCCGTTGCCGGGGAGTTGCAATATAGTGCTAAAGTTATTAATTGGAATTTATTTATTTGCATTTTATTTTATTTTGCTACTATGAGCTTCATGTTTCTTTCGTTAAATGACACGTTCACTTCCTGATCCAAGCTTGCTAGTATTCGATCCTGAGATTGAAAGAACTATTTCACGAATAAGGCACGCTCGGTGTCGGTTAGTCCTCTCTGAGGGCGGATCTGAAACATCACTTGAGGAAGAAACAGGCTCCCTTTCTGCTGATTCGGTTGATTTACGTGCAGGTGACATGGCAGCACCTAGGAGAATTACTATCCAGGAGGCTGGAGCCCCTGATTTTTCAATGCAACCGTTTCAAGCGCATCACCCAGCGGTGGCTACAGACTTTGAAATAAAGACTGCACTGCTCAATTTGATGCCCAAGTTTCATGGCTTACCTGCTCAAGAGCCTATCAAGCACCTTAGAGACTTCCAAGCAGCCTGTTCTACTGTCAGGCGTGATGGTGCAGATGAAACTTCAATTTTGTTAAAAGCCTTCCCATTCTCTCTTGAGGGAAAGGCGAGAGAGTGATACTACACTCAACCCGCAGCAACTGTATCCGACTGGGATACACTTAGAAGAGAATTTTTGGAAAAATTCTTTCCAGCTAAAGTTACTTGGTGCACGAAAATTACTTCACACTATGTAATTTTGCACAACTAACCAGCAAGTGCACTGGATCGTCCAAGTAATACCTTACGTGAGTAAGGGTCGAATCGCACGGAGATTGTTGGCTTGAAGCAATCTATGGTTATCTTGTAACTCTTAGTCAGGAAAACAATTCACTTATCAAATTGAATTACGAAAAATAAGAGAGTATGAAATAAATACTTATTATGCAGTAATGGAGAATATGTTGGTGTTCTGGAGATGCTTTGTCTTCTGAATTTCAGCTTTTCTCTTGTATTCCTCTTCCCTCATGCATGCAAAAGTGCAAAGTTCCTTCCATGGCAAGCTCTATGTAAGGTGTCACCGTTGTCAATGGATACTTCCCATCTCCTCAGTGAAAATGGTCTAAATGCTCAGTCACAGCACGGCTAATCATCTAGAGGTTCTCGATCATACTGGAATAGGATTTACTATCCTTTTACGTCTGTCACTACGCCCAGCACTTGCGAGTTTGAAGCCCGTCACAGTCATCCAATCCCAGAATCCTACTCGGAATACCACAGACAAAGTTTAGACTTTCCGGATTCTCCTGAATGACGCCATCAATTCTAGCTTATACCACGAAGATTCTGATTATGGAATCTAAGAGATACTCATTCAATCTAATATAGAACAGAGGTAGTTGTCATGCACACGTTCATGGGTTGAGGAAGGTGATGAGTGTCACGGGTCATCACCTTCTCCATAATTAAGCGCGAATGAATATCTTAGATAGGAACACGCATGTTTGAATGGAAAATAGAAGTACTTGCATTAATTCATCGAGACGCTGCAGAGCTCCTCACCCCCAACAATGGGGTTTAGAGACTCATGCTGCCAAAAGGTACAAATTTCAGATCTAAAATGTCATGAGATACAAAATAAATCTCTAAAAATTGTTTAAATACTAAACTAGTAACCTAGGTTTACAGAAAATGAGTAAACTATGATAGATAGTGCAGAAATCCACTTCTGGGGCCCACTTGGTGTGTGCTGGGGCTGAGACTAAAGCTTCTCATGTGCCTGGGCTGTTTTGGGCGTTCAACGCCAGGTTGTAACCTGTTTCTGGCGTTGAACTCCAACTTGTAACCTGTTTCTGGCGCTGGACGCCAGACTGCAACATGGAACTGGCGTTGAACGCCAGTTTACGTCATCTATCCTTGAGAAAAGTATGGACTATTATATATTTCTGGAAAGCCCTGGATGTCTACTTTCCAACGCAATTAGAAGCGCACCAATTGGACGTCTGTAGCGCCAGAAAATCCATTCCGAGTGCAGAGAGGTTAGAATCCAACAGCATCAGCAATCCTTTTTCAGCCCGAATCAGATTTTTGCTTAGCTCCCTCAATTTCAGCCAGAAAATACCTGAAATTACAGAAAAGCACACAAACTCATAGTAAAGTTCAGAAATATGAATTTTTCCTAGAAACTAATGAAAATATACTAAAAACTTAACTAAAACATCCTAAAAACTACATGAAATTAACCCCAAAAAGCGTATAAAATATCCGCTCATCATTACTGATAAACTGAGGAAAGACATTTTCATGATTGTTCAGGATGAATCCGAGACTCTCTATGAATACTGGGAGCACTTCAACAACCTTCTGGAAGCATGCCCCCACCATATGATTGACAAGATAGTGTTGCTCGTCTACGTCACACAGGGCATGAGGCCTCAAGATAAGACCACATTGGAAAGTGCTAGCAATGGGTTTATGAAGAAGTACAAGACCACTGATGAGGCATGGCAATTAATCAACGACTTGGCTGAGTCTACAAGGAATCACAGGCAGAAACAAGGCCGTTCAAAAGCTATTGCAGAAGTATCCTCTAGCAGAGAGACTGCTGCTCTAACTCAGAGTATCTGTGAAATGACCAACTTACTGAAGTAGATGCAATTGAATCAACAACAAGTTCAGCAAGCTCAACCTTCTCCACCACAGCAAAGCCAACAGTTAGTCCCACAGAGAGTTTGCGGAAGCTGTACTGATTATAGCCATTATACTGATGAATGTCCGCAGCTCCAGCAGGAAGATAACACCGTGGTAGCCACTCATAACTTCTATGACTGCCCCAACCAAGGGTACAATCAAGGTGGCAGTTACAGCCATGGATGGCAGGACAATTCTAACCAGAATTAGAGAGATAATTCTTACCAGAATTGGAGGGACAACAATAACAGAGGAGGCAGAGACAATCAGGGGAATCAGAGGTGGAATAATAACAACAATAGGCAGCAGAACCAAAACCAGCCTTACAGAGCACCTCACCTGAGGCAATCCCAAGGATCACAGCACAACCAATAGCAGACCTCTTAGATCACTTACCCCTCTTCATCTTCTAATGATGAGTTACTACAATCTATTGATCGGAGACAACAGGCCATGGAAAATAACCTTAATTCTATCCTAATGGTCTAAACTCTACCTTGCAAGCTCTAATCTCACAGATTGGATCAATGAATAACTCCAATAACCAGCCTTTGAGCTCCGGTAGAATCCCCTCTCAACCATTACCCAATCCAAAGGGTGGCATCAATGCCATCACCCTAAGGTCCAGAACCACACTGCAGGAGAGGAATCAGGAGGAGCCAAACCCACCAGAACACGCCTCAGCTGAAGAGGTGGTAGAAGTAGAAGATGTTGAAGAGGAAGAGGACATACAGGACATGGTTGATGAAGAAGAAGTTCAACCACGGGAAGAAGCACTAGAGGATGCTGAAGCTGTGAAGGACGCCATTCCTATTCCATTTCCACAAATTGCAAGGAAGGCCAGGAAGCAGTTAGAACCCGATCCCAAAATGGTAGAGATATTCAAAAAGGTTGAGGTAACTATTCCCCTATTTGATGTTATTCAGCAGGTACCTAAGTACGCAAAGTTTCTAAAAGATTTATGTATACATAAAGACAAAATTAATGAATTAAAAACTATTCCTTTAGGTAGTTCTATATCTGCTTTAATGGGAGGTATACCTGAAAAGTGTAGTGATCCAGGTCCATGTATGGTTAATTATATTATTGGTGGTGTGATATTTTCTGACTGCATGTGTGATTTAGGAGCATGTGTGAGTATAATGCCTTTGTCTATATATGATACCTTGAGGCTCCCCCCCTTAAAAAGGTGAGCAGCTCGTTTTGTGTTAGCAGATAAAAGCATTATTACAGTGGCTGGAGTTGCTGAAGATGTATTAGTGGGCATTAAGGGGCTCACCTTCCCCATTGATTTTTATATCCTGGAGATGCCCCAAAATGACTCAGAGAAGCCATCATCAATCTTTCTCGGAAGACCATTCCTGAAAGCCTCAAAGTTCAGGAACATACTCTTTTGAAATAGATGGCCGAGTAGTAATCTTCAATCTGAATGGAGCTATGAAGCATCTTCCAGAGGATCATTCTATCCTCCAGTGTGACATCATAGATGAAACCGTGGCTGAAATTCACCAGGAGGAATTTGAAGAGAAGTACATAGGACAAGGTCCGAGTGTGGGGACACTTTCTGAGGACAATGACAGTGCTTTACCATTGTTACCAGCTCCAGACAACCCAGAGCCTGACCATGAGTAGAAGTTAGAATTGAAACCCCTCCCTCCACACCTCAAATATGCTTACCTTGAGGACAAGCAGAAGTTTCCAGTTATCATTGCAAGGGAACTCACTTCTTAACAAGAAGAGCAGCTACTTAGTGTGCTGAGGAGGCACAAGAAGGCAATTGGTTGGAGTTTGGCAGACATAGTAGGCATCAACCCTCAAGTTTGTGAGCATAGAATATTCTTAGAAGAAGGAGCAAATCCTGTCCGTCAACCCCTGAGAAGACTGAACCCCACTATCTTAGAGGTTGTCAAGAAGGAAGTGACCAGACTACTGGAGGCAGATATCATCTACCCCATCTCAGACAGTGAATGGGTAAGCCCAGTACAAGTGGTGCCCAAGAAGTCTGAAGTCACTACAGTGAAGAATGAGCATGGAGAGCTCATGGCAACCAGAGTTCAAAACGCCTGGAGGGTCTGCATTGACTACAGACGCCTAAACCAGGCCACTCGTAAGGATCACTATCCTCTTCCATTCATTGATCAAATGCTGGATCGCTTGTCAGGTAAATCACATTATTGTTTCTTAGATGGTTACACAGGCTATTTCCAGATTCATATAGCTCCTGAAGATCAGGAAAAGACCACTTTTACATGTCCTTTTGGAACTTATGCTTATAAGAGAATGCCCTTTGGCTTGTGAAATGCACCAGCTACTTTCCAAAGGTGCATGATGAGTCTTTTCTCTGATCTTATTGAGGACTGTATGGAGGTTTTTATGGATGACTTTAGTGTATATGGTGATTCCTTCAATCTTTTCTTGGATAGTTTATCTAGAGTGTTAGATAGATGTGTCAGTACAAACCTTGTATTGAATTTTGAAAAATGTCACTTTATGGTTAAACAAGGGATTGTACTAGGACATGTTGTGTCTAATGCTGGCATTTCTGTAGATCCAGCAAAGGTGGATGTTATTTCTAGTTTACCTTACCCCTCCTCTGTGAGGGAAGTCCGTTCGTTCCTTGGCCATGCAGGTTTTTACAGGAGATTCATTAAGGACTTTAGTAAGGTAGCTCTTCCCTTATCCAGACTACTGCAGAAAGATATTGAGTTCGAGTTCAGTGAGGATTGCAAACAAGCGTTTGATAAGCTGAAGACTGCCCTGACTCAAGCTCCAATTGTGAGAGGACCAAACTGGAGCCAGCCATTTGAAATAATGTGCGATGCTTCCAACCATGCAGTAGGTGCAGCACTGGCTCAGCGTGAAGGTAAAGACCCCTTTGTAATTGCTTATGCGTCTAAAACTTTAGATGTCGCTCAGTCTAATTATACTACTACTGAGAAAGAGCTTCTTGCTATTGTTTTTGCTCTGGATAAATTTCGAGCCTATTTACTTGGTACAAAAGTAGTAGTGTACTCAGACCACGCAGCTCTAAAGTATCTATTAGCTAAAAAGGAATCCAAACCAAGGCTTATACGTTGGATACTGCTACTACAAGAATTTGATTTAGAAATTAAGGATAGGAGTGGTAAACAGAATCTAGTGGCAGACCACTTGAGTCGCCTTGAGCACATTAAGCATGACTCCACTCCTATAGCTGATAATTTCCCATTTGATAACCTGCAAGTAGTATCTGAGGTAATCCCTTGGTATGCACCTGTAGCTAATTATCTAGTTAGCCGCACCTTTCCTCTAAACTTTACTAAGTATCAAAGAGACAAGCTGAAAAGTGAGTCTAAATATTATATATGGGATGACCCATATTTATGGAGATGTGGCGCTGACCAGGTAATTAGACGGTGTGTGCCTCAATCAGAATTCCAATCCATTTTAGAGGCCTGCCACTCATCTAAGAGTAGAGGATACTTTGACCCTCAAAGAACAGCTAGAAAAATCTTAGACTGTGGATTTTGGTGGCCTACTCTTTTTAGAGACGCTGCTGAATTTTATAAATCTTGTTTTCGATGCCAAAAATTTGGTAATATATCCTAGAAGGATGAGATGCCTCAACAAATTATGCTTTTCTGTGAAGTTTTTGATGTTTGGGGCATTGACTTCATAGGTCCATTTCCAAATTCTAATGGTCATTTTTATATATTGTTAGCTGTGGATTACATTTCCAAATGGGTGGAAGCAATTCCTACCCATACTGATGATGCTAACACTGTTGTTTCCTTTGTTAGAAGCAACATTATTTGTCACTTTGGATCCCCACGAGCAATCGTGAGCGATCAAGGCACCCATTTTTGTAACAGGAAACTAACAGGATTACTGAAGAAGTATGGGATAATTCATAAAGTTGCAACAGCTTACCATCCTCAGACTAATGGGCAAGCCGAGGTGTCAAACAGAGAGATAAAGCGTATATTGCAGAAGATAGTCAAACTTCATAGGAGAGACTGGAGCACCAGGCTACAAGATGCACTTTGGGCATACAGAACAGCATACAAGACACCCATTGGGATGAGTCCTTTCTGCTTAGTTTATGGAAAAGCCTGCCATCTCCCAATTGAAGTAGAGCACAAAGCCTTTTGGGCAGTAAAGGAATGCAATATGGGATTTGAAACAGCCGGAGCTGAGAGGAAGTTGCAACTGCAAGAATTAGAAAGCCTTCGCTTGGAAGCTTATGAAAACTCAAGGCTGTACAAGGAGAAGATGAAGGCTGTACATGATAAGCACATCAGGAGGAGAGAGTTCCAACCTGGGGACTTAGTCCTCCTTTATAAATCTTGACTGAGGCTCATGCCAGGCAATTTGAGATCAAGATAGGAAGGTCCATACAGAGTAGAGAAGGCCGAGCCGTACGGAGTTTTTCACCTAAGTCATCTTTCAAGCTCTGAACTCATCAAAGTTAATGGACATCGTTTAAAGCTGTACCATGGCGAGAAGTTGAAGAAAAACAAGGAGCTCGAGATCTTCCTCTTGGAAGATCCACACATAGCCGAAGACTGAGCTAGTGGAGCGTCCAACTTACGGACGTTAAAGCAAAGTGCTAGGTGGGAGACAACCCACCATGGTATGATCGTTCTTTTCTTTATTCGTAGTTTTTTTTTCATAACTCTTCTCCTTATTCGCACATATCGCTTGCATTTGCATTTGCATATTTTTATATAAAAAAAAAATTCACGCGATGCGACCGCATCAATGACGCGTCCGCGTCGCAGCTGGCTCAGAAAGAATAAGAAAGCGAACAGAAAGTCATGCGAGAGTGTGGCTGGAGGCGTGCCTTTGGCACAAATCGCCCCACACGACCGCGTGCCCCACGCGTCTGCGTAACCTGAAAATCGACGTGAAAAGGGTGCATAGCCGAAAGTTATGTTGGAGTGGTGCTGGACTAGCGCTAGATGCACAGTTCTTACCACGCGAACGCGTGCCCCACGCATCCGCGTCATATCCCAATATTGGCCACTCACGCGGTCGCATGACCCACGCGATCGCGTCACCCATATTTTGGCAAAATAAGATTTCGAACAGAGACTTGAGCGAGCGAGAGGCTGCCCGCGCGCCAGTAGCATAAAACGTGTCACGCGACCGCGTGACTGACGCGACCGCATCAATCCAAATAAGCGCAATTCGCGCGAACGCGTCACCCACGCGTCCGCGTCGCTTGCGCCGCACAGCTTACCCTAAATTGCCAAAATATCTTATCTTTCTTTTTTCTAAATCCTATTTTCTCTTTTCCTTCCTTATTTCTTCCTTCTTCCTTATTCCTTCTTTCTCACTTTCTACTTTCTCACCACCATTAACAAGGTTTTTCTTTTCTTCTTCCTTCCTTACTTTTCCATTATCTTTCTTATTTTTATGTTTTCTTCTTTTCTTTTCTTTTTACTTTCATTATCCATATTTTATTTTTCTTTCTTTTTTCTTTTAATTGGTGTTAGAAATTTAGTTGAGTCATTATTTCTCATTATATGCTTGTGGATTGTTGCAAAATTATTTGGCAATTATATATTACTTTTTAAAGGGCTGCTTGCATGTTCAAATTATTATTTCAATAGTTTATTCATCACGCATGCTACGTATTTGTGAAAAAGCCCATATGGCATTATGCATTTTCTACATTATTCTATTCTACTATTCAATGCTTGCTTTTCATAAATTCTCTTTACTATTTTATTAATTTAATTTAATTGTCAATACAAACGTGATGGTTAGTTTGTTGTGAGTGACAACACATTTAACAAATTAAATGCTTGATCTATACTACTCATGCCTTTGCCTGCATGCCAATAAACACCTTGCATTTAATTGTCATCAAATTGATGCCATGGCATTTTGTCCAGTTTCACTGACCTTTTTTTTACTGTTTTTAGGGTAGTTTCATGCATTTTCTTAGGAAATAAGGAAGTATTTGGTTGAAAATGCAATCATACCATGATTCAAGCAAACATTGTGAATTTTGAATGATTTCATGAGAATTATGCATAAATTGAATGATAAATTGGATGATGCATGATCCCATGATTAAGAGCAAGACTTTGATGCACTTTGTTTGATTGATTTCAGGCCAAAAGAAGAAGAGAAGAGCCACGTTAGTGGCTACGTTAGTTACATTAACGTGGGCACTAACGTGGAAGGAAGGAAAGCCACAATGTTAGTGAGAAAAGTTAGTGGCATTAACTTTGAAGAAGGAGAGCATGGAACGTTAGCAAGGAAGACCCACGTTAAGAGTCACGTTAGCTACACTAACGTGAACTCTAACATAGGGACAAAAGGCACCAAACAACGTTAATGGAGAAGGTGAGCCCCAATAACGCTTGCGAAAGGGGTATATGCCAACGTTAGTGGAAAAAGTGAGTGCCACTAACGTTTTCGAAGCAAAAAGACCCACGTTAGCTTCCACGTTAACTACATTAACGTGGAAACTAATGTGGAAGTAAAGGGAGATGCCAAAGTTAGTGGAAAAGGTGATCTCCACTAACGTTGGCGAAGCAAAAAGACCCACGTTAACTTCCACGTTAACTAAGTTAACGTGGTAGTTAACGTGGGCAAAAGTCCCACCTGGCAGCCTGACCATACCTTTTTCAAACAAGCATAACTTGAGCCATAAAGCTCTAAATGAGGTGATTCCAGTGGCATTGGAAAGTAGGATTCTAGAGCTCTCCAAGCATATATGGCACTACATAGTTGACACTAAATTTGAGGGAGAAAACCTGCCCCGAAAGTGCAAAGATGAACATGGTATCAACATGTAGTAAGGCCAACTGACCTCTTCACCTTCCAAGAAGTGTAACTCGAGTTGTAGAGCTTCAAATGATGCGCTTCTAAAGGCGTTGGAAAGTAGACATCCAGAGCTTTCCAACGATATATAATAGTATCGGGTGGACATTGATTTTGAGCTCCAGAACCTGGAGATATTAAGTCCCTGGTCGCTAGCATTATCGGGACTCACGTTTTCCATTAACGCTAGCAACTATGCCAGCGACCATGTTCACTTCAAAGGAGCATAACTTGAGTTATAGAGATTCAATTGAGGTGATTCCAGTTGCGTTAGAAAGCGGACATTCAGAGCTTTCCAACGATATATAACACTCTATATTGGGCATGAAATTGGAGCACAAACAAGAGGCATCTTTTAAGCCCCAAAAACACCAACTGGACAGCAAGTGCAACGTTAGCCACAATAACTCTAGCACTAACACCACACTTGTAGCGTTAGTGTGGCTAACTTTAGCACTAACTTTAGCACCTAGACCTCAACTTGGTTCACTTCTCTTTCAAGGACCACCCAACCTCAAGGAAGCAAGCCCACAAGTGTCAACCAATCAAGGCCACAAGAAGCATCTAGAATAGGAATTTTCATTTAATTGTAATTTATTTTTAATTTCATTTTGTAATTTAGGAGAGCCTATATAAAGGCCTTAGTTTTTACATTGACAGACATTCGGGAATTAGGGGATTGAAGAGGGGTCTTCGGACTCCCTTCCCTCACACACTTTTCCTTTTCTTTCTTTGTACTTTTCATTTATGAATTTTGAAGTTTTATTTTCAGTTTCAATCTTCATCTTTACTTTTTTGCACTTTCTTTCTTTTCTATTTTGGTAGAGCAATGATCAACTAACTCTTTTCATTGGGTTAGAGAGCTCCATTGTGATTCAATGGATTAAGTGTAGTTCTTATTCTTCTTCTTCTTTCTTTTCTCTTGATTTTACTAGAGAGCTTTCGATCTTCATCCAATTGGGTAGTTATCTTGGAAAAGAAGCTATTCATACTTGGATCTCTTCTGAACCTTGGAAGAGTAATGAAGAGATCATGCTAGAAATGCTTTCTCATGTTGTACCAAATTGGGTTTGGAAGGATATGTGACTATAATCCTCCAACACTTGATTTGGGAATGCATGTGGTATAATCAGTGACTATACTTCATCTCTTCTCATGAGCAATTGACCAAGGAATTGGCTATTGATCAAGATTTGAGAGATTGAATTACAATCCTTGTAATTCGATCACTTAAGATTGCCAAGGAGATCAATGAATGCATTGATTGAGGAAGAGATGAGAATGAACTTGATCTGGAGGATTGCAATATCTCTTGATCCCAATGTTCATTTTATTTTTAGTTCTTATATTTATTTTTCTTGCCATTTTACTTTTCTGCACTTTATTGCTTTCTTTACATTCATGCAATTTACATTCCCTTATTACTCATCATCCAAATCTGAATCGTCTAACAAGGATAATCAATCAACTATTGATTGCTTAATCCATTAATCTCTGTGGGATTCGACCTCACTCTTTTGTGAGTTATTACTTGACGACAATTCGGTACACTTGCCGAAGGGAAATTTGTTACGAGACAAGTTTTCCGTGCATCACAAATGCACTTTCTATATTTCCATTGGTGAACTTTTCACATGTAGTCATGACCATGTGTTAACGACATCCTCTTTACCGTGCATTGATTATCACTTATACCATCCTCTTCCTTGCTCTGTCCCTTTGAATTCATGTTACTTTCTTTTTCCCTTTTCAGGATGGCCACCAAGAAAGAAAAAGAGAAAGCTACTCCCAAACCACCAGCAAGAAGAGGAACAAAAAGAGCATTAGTGGCAGAGCCTTCTTCAACTGCAGTCAAGCCCTCAACAAAAAGAATTAAGAGGATTATAAAGGTTGATGAAAAAAAGAAAGCCTTCCCAGCAAAGGACATTGCGCGATTTTCCAATCGCTACTGTGAGTAGATGTTCCCTATCCTGGCAGAATGGAGCTACAACAACGAATACCTTCTTATCCTTCCGCCCAATATTGCTACCTTTGTTGAGCCACAAATTGAACGAAGATAATGGGGTTTCCTCCAGAGACAGCCAAGGCAGGTTAATCTTTCTTGGGTAGTTGAGTTCTACTCTAATTTCCACCTGCCAACCCTGCAGTCTATCTATGTACGTCAGAAGAAAGTCCCCATTATAGAAGAGGCCATTCAACAAGCTCTAGATCTTCCCCCTGCTCCAGAAGGATTGGACGCCTTTCAAGAAGCCTCACTCAAGCGCTAGATGTACCAATTTGACTGGGACGCCATTCTCAGAGTTATCGCACTACCTGGCAGCAGATGGATCTACGGATACCACCGTTCCCGTCCTAAGGGAATATCGGCTTCAGCACTTACCTTGGAGGCTCGCGTATGGGCACAGATCATGTCCTATTACGTCTTTCTGAGCACTCACGAATCCTCCTTCACTGCAGACATGGCCGTTCTACTATGGTGCATCCTTACAGACCAGCCTTTGAACCTACCAAGACACATCCGGAATGCCATGGGACACGTACAGATTGTGGGCAACTTACCTTTTTCCGCCTTGGTCTCAGATCTCGTCTCAGCCGCCGGAGTCTCCTACAGAGCTGGGGACACCAAAGCCATGCTTCCACGGGATGATCAGTACGTCCCTAACGGGAAATATATTAGACTTCCAGCAGCCACTACTAGCCAGCCTACCGAACTGGCTGAGGACATTCCTCCTTCCACACCACAAGCACCTACAACAACCCAACTGCTCCATCAGATACTTGAAAAGTTGGATCTGTAGGAACAGAAAGCTAAGCTAAGAGAGTGCTATAACAAGCACCGATTCACATACCTTAAGGAGCTGATTATGGGAAAATTCAAGGACTCAGACACCCCGGACTCCACTTTCTTTACCAGCACAGGGAGCCATGACGGTCCCGACTGTGGAGATATTGCCACCAGCCCAACTTTGTTCCTGACAGATGGCACCGAGGACGCTGCAAAGTCTTAAGTGTGGGAAGGTCGTTCAATACCTGACTTCCGGAGGTAATTTCTCTTCCCTAACACCAATATATTAGGATATTTAGTTAGTTTTTCTTTTGTAGAATAGGATACATTGCATAGTAATAGATTAGTTGCATGCATGTTCTACTTGATTGAAAAGACAATAAGTTTCTTCTAAGACCCTATCTTTAGAACAAAATTTTACTAATTTTAATCAAAACTTTTATGTTGAAATTTGCTTGAAGTTGTATTTGGAACATAATTTTTGGGCTAAAGAACACACAACCTGTGAGATTTGAGCCCAAATGCTTGGTTATATTATTTAAGCATAATTATTTTATTCTTGTGTGTTTACTTCTATATGATTGTAATCTACATTTTGTTTCATCCTATATGTCCAATGTTTAATATATTTATATGTTTGCATATGATTGAGGCCATTACTTATTTAAACTCACTTATCCAAATTAAGCCTACCCTTTCAATTACCTTTGTTAACCACTTTGAGCCTTTAAATCCCATTTGTTCTGTATTTTACCACATTACTAGCCTTAAGCAAAAAAACAATTTTATACCCCAATTGAATCTTTGGTTAGCTTAAGATAGAATTGTGTGTGTTAATTAAGTATGGGAAATTGTGGGAACAAAAGATAATAAGGGAATGTATCATGATAATATAATGGGAATTTGGGTACCTGCTCATGTGAAACTATAAGAATAAAAAAAAATCTATGTGCATTGATTAGCTATGTTTATTTTTTATGTTTATGTTAAAAAAAATCCAAAAATATTCAATAAATAAATAAGGGGACAAAATTACCCCAATGCTAAGTTAAGAATTCAAAGATCAATGCATGTATGATAAAATTAAAATAAAAAATTGATACATGAGTATGGAATGTGAAAGAGAAATTTTGGGTAGCTAGCTGTGAATTTTAAGTTATATAGAATATATATATGTTGGGTTAAAGCTTGGGTTAATTAAAGATTCGATTTATAAGCTTACTTAGCCATATATGTATCCTTACCCTTACCTTGGCGCCATTACAACCTTGAAAAGACCTCATGATGTTTGCATTGATATATTAATTGTTGTTGATTGGTTAGGTGAAGAACAAAAAAAAATTAGAAAGCATGATTAGAGAAGGATAGAGTGATTGCCCTATACACTAGAGAGATTAGACTGTACATACATCATCAGTGAGGGTTCAATGCTTAAAATTCTATGTTCCCTGCTTTCATGAGCTACCTTCTTGCATTTTTATCTGTTCTTACTGTATAAGAATTAAATTAGTGGAGTTTGATTTGTGATTGTCTTGAAGAACCTATTTACTTTTGATCAAGTAGACAAGAATCATATAGTTGCATCTATATATATAGGTTGCATTGCATTACATGAGTTTTACATGTTCCTACTCATTTATTTTATCTCCTTCAACTAAGCATGAGGACATGCTAATGTTTAAGTGTGGGGAGGTTGATAAACCACTATTTTATGGTTTATATTGTGCTTAATTGTATGGTTTTATCAATTCTTTACCCACTTATTCATATGATTGGCATGCATTTATATTTCCTTCCTAAAATTATTACATGATTGAATATTTGCTTCCTAAAGACTTTTAATTATGTATTTTAATTCTCCTTCATTCCATTAGATGCCGTGATCTGTGTGTTAAGTGTTTCAGGCTTTATAGGGCATGAATGACTTGGAGATTGGAAAGGAAGCTTGCAAAAATGGAAGGAACACAAGAAATTGAGGAGATGACCTGTGAGAAGTGACACGGAAGCATGGCTCACGCGCCCGCGCGACATAGAGGAAATCGCAGTGACGCGGACGCATGGCTCACGCGACCGCGCGGATTGGAACTGCACAAGTGACGCGGAGGCGTGGACGACGCGCACGCGTGGCAAGGCAAAACGCCGAATGACGTGTTCATATGAATGACGCGATCACGTGACATGCGCGATCTGCAGAATCTGCAAAATTCGGTAGGGGCCGGTTTTGGGCCCTGTTTTGACCCAATTTTCGGCCCAGAAAAGCAGACTAGAGCCAAGGAACATGGAGAAATGAAGGAGAACAATTCATTACAGACAATTTTCAGTTTTAGATCTAGTTTTTACTCCTCCTCTAGGTTTTCTCTCTACACATTCATAGTTCTTAGGATTTTATTTTTATTGCTTTTCGCATTGGGATATTGATAAGAGTTATTACCTCAGCAAGACTTCATCATTCTAGTTTGTTTTCTTTACCTGTCTCTTACTCTTCCATGTCCTTTGTTTACTCAGGAATATTATTGGATTATTTTTAGAATTTATTAATACAAGAACTATTTTTATTTTTAATTGATCCCTTTGATTATTATTTATCATGTCTTTCTATGTTTCCCTTTCCTATGTTATGAATTCTACATTTACAATGAGCGAGTAGTTCCATAACCTCGATGGGAGTTGATTGAAGGGAAGACCTTGAGTTGGAATGCTTAAAAGAAAAATTGTAATTGGCTTTATTGTTGGATTGCCCTCTAGTCACTAACACCAATCCCTTTCAATTGAGCAGATTGGAACTTGTGAATAGAAATAGCTTTCCAACTTGCTTGACTTTCCCTTACCTAGTAAGGGATAACTAAACAGAACAACCCTCAATTATCAATTAATCTTGAGAGTACTCCAACAAGAACAGGGCTTCCGACTAATCTACTCCCAGCCAAGGCTTTTATTTAAAATTACACAAATTCTCTAATTTAATTTCCTGTTATTCAACTCAAACCATTATTTGAAAACATATGATTAATAAAATAGCACACCTTTCTGTAACTCGTTGGGAGACAACCTGGGACTCATACTCCCAGTATTTTAATTTAAATTTTGTGATAACCCTTTTAAATTGATAAGCGGATTTCTGGTTGGTTAAGAACTGTACTTGCAACGTATCTCTTCCAATAATTTCTTAACTCGCCAATTTCCGCCACGTCACTACTTGACCAATCAATCCCTGTGGGATTCGACCTCACTCTATTGTGAGTTTTTACTTGACAACAATTCGGTATACTTGCCGAAGGAAATTTTGTTGAAAGACAAGTTTCTGTGCATCAGTCCTAATTAAGTGTGTTCTATGTCATTCTCTTAACATCTTGTAAACATTATCTTGAATCATGTTATATTCTCTTTTGCAAATTTTGCATGTCCTTTATTTGGCCTAAATTTGTTTCGGCTGGTGATGTTCATTTTTCTTACGATTCCTATTGAAGTTCTTTGATTCAGATCTCCTAAGAAAGATGTAAATTGACCCTCCTTCTTGAACATTTCATTGTTATTGCACATTCCTATTAAATTGCGACTCTATTCATCTTTTTGACTTTATGCGAACGTTGTCCTTGTCATTTGATTTGCTCTTCCTAGGTGTTGTATCCCTCTAAGTAAATTCGAAATTTTACAGTGTCATATGCGACTCCTAGACATGGGTAACAATATGTTAGTTTGCTAGTACATAGCTTGTTGACGCAGGAGGTGAATTTGGCGAGTTTGAAAATGTCACAGGTTATGGCATTTAATTTTGCACTGATGTGTAGGTAATTGAAAAGCTTCTTTATTTAGCAGAAACCTGTTTGTTTACAACGTACCACTTATTTCCTTTACTGACTTATAAACAAATTTTACCTCGGAATTTTTTTTAAACAGAGTTTGAATATGAAATTTGAAAGTTTATGTAGTTTTCAAACCTCACCTATTCTGCCATTTACTTGGAAACTGTTTGAACGAAGTACAATTTAATTTTCTTTTAGCCATATTGCAGTTTTGATATATATTTTTTTGTCATCCTTCAAAATGCGGGTTGCATACCTTTTCTTTTAGAACATGAGGTGATCTTCCTCAAATTTTTCATCTTTTATATTCAAATGTACTAGAAGGTTTTCTTAATCATAAATTTTTAAACCTTGTGAGCTTCATCACTGACTTCAGTTAATCTTCTTCTTTGATTTCCCACTTCTTTAACTCAGCTTAGCTTTGTTTCAAACTACCATATTGTTTTTCCTTTTGATGTTCCTATCGTTTTTTTTCTGATTCGAGAGTTATTCCTGAGGTTTCCAAATTGATTTTTCTTTCTGACACCTTTCATTTCTTGTACATCTTCGATTACTTGTAATCTTGGCAATCCTTTCAAGCTTTTGCGGATTTTATCCTTGTTGCTTGTCTTTTTCTAGATTTTAGTACCCTTTTGATTAAATTCAAGAATTGTTTTAATGTCACGTACGACCTTTAGGTATAATAATACGATACGTTAATTCTTTAAGACGTGCTTGTGAATATGGAAGGTGAAGTGGTAAGCGTGCAATGTTATGAGGAGTTGTGAAAGTTTCATTTCTCACGGAAGAGTTTGTGGATGTTAAGCTTGTAACTGGTTATGGGGTTGAGAAGTGATTGACGGAGTTGGAAAAATTGAAGTTCTGAAGTGGGTACGAAACTCATGAGCGAACGTTTTATCCATTGTTTTAATATCAGTCTGCCTTATAGCCTTTTGCCACAATAACTACCACTTTGCCTTGTGAATACCTATCTTGACTTGCACCCTATTTTTGTTCTTTTTCAAGTTTTTTAAAATCTTGAAGCCATATAACCTCTTTATATCGAGCCAATCTTGTATATTCTGCCTTACACCATACTTTACCTTTATATTTACATCTTATAAATATTTGGTATTTGAACATATATATATATATATATATATATATATTACTTCAATTCTCGAGGACGAAAATTTTTATAAGGTTGGTAGGATGTAAGATCCATAAATTTCAGAAAAATCTTATTAAGAGCTAATTTTGATTTATTTATTTATTTATTAAGTACTTTAATTTTAGAAATTATTTTATTAAAGATAATTAAATCAAATTTTGATTAATTGAGTTTAAAGTAATTTAAGGTTTTATCTGATTTTATAATTATCGAATTATTTTCTATATTTAAATAATAAAATTTAGCAAATATAAAATAATAAGAATTTTATATGATCTAATTTAAATAATTGATATTTTAGAATTTAATACTTTAATTTTTATAAACAAAATATAAATTATATTATTTCTAATTTTAAATTAGAATACTTGATTAAAGGCTGATTAGTAAATTGATAATTGAGTAGTATTTTTAAAGTAATTTTAAGAGATTAAATTATATTTCAAATTTATACAATATACTTTAATTTTATTAAAAATTTACCAAACCCCAATTTACCAAAAATTTTTAATTTCACTTTTGCCCCAAATTAAACCCTAATTCCCAAATTAAACCCTACAAACCCTAACCCTAATTAACCCATAATTTTCCCCTTTTACCCAAGAACCCCAGCGCAGCCTCTCCTTTTCACTTTTCCTCTTCTTCAGAGCAACTTCATCCCCCATTTTGCCATTATCATCGAGTTTGATCATCACCACCTCATCACCACCGTTCACCCCTCTTGCTACTTAGCGAGCTCACTGCTTCAGCCACCCGAACCACCCTTCTCTTCTTCTTCCTCTTGTCCTCCTTTCTCTTCTCCTCTGTCTGCTGAACCATGGCTGAACTACCGTCGTCAGGGACCAGATAGCGTGCGTGAGGAAGGAGAAACCCATGTCCTCGCATCCGTCGTCGACTCCAAGTGTTCCTGCCGCCGCCATCGTCTTCACCACGAAGCCAGTGCCGCCATGGTCCTCGCCAAGAAGCCAGTGCCGCCATCGTCACCATCACAGACTACTGCTGCACGTGCCATCGCCGCCGCCTCTGAGTCTGTCGCCGTCAATTGTGGGAGCCCGAGGAGAGACATGATCGAGAAGCCGCATCTTGTGGTCGCCGTCGAAGAAATCATTGCCACCGAACCCTAGCCGCGCCGTCGCCATCGAACCAGGCAGAGAGGGAGAAAGTAACGCCGTTGCCATTATTAGAAGGGAGCTCGACTATCCTTGCCGCTGGAGGTTGTCGCCGGAAGAGAGGAGGTGACGGCGGAGGAAGTTGCCGACGTTGTTCTGCCTCACTGAATGACGCTAGAAAACTGCTGCTGCAGCCGCTAGAGGACTCCCCTGCAGCTGCCAAACTCTATCCCACTACAGTTTGGGTTCCGACCATGGTTCGTTTATGCCGGGTTTTGTTCTTTTAGGTGTTGGTGCTGCTGCCATTGCTTTGTCTCCATGTTTCTCCTTTGTTAAGTAAGTATATCTTTTTCAAAACCTTCACCGCTAGTGTATGTTTGCTCTGTTATGAATTTGATAAAGATTTCGAGATGTTGGTAACGTAGGTTTGAGTTCCAGTTGTTGCGTGTCGTGCTTAGAGATGTGGTTGCTGCTACGGATGGTGGATAAAGCTGAGGTTACGACTGCTGCAGTCGCTAGCCGAGGAAAAGTGGTTTTGACGCGTTTTGGTGTTGCGAGTTTCGACTTTGAGGTAGGGGCGTTTTCATTAAACTCCTTTTTATTTTTAAGAATTGTTATAAATTGATATTTAAGAAAATTAATATTTTGGGTGATTATGGAGTCTTATGAATTGAGCTGAATTGCTTTGAATGAATGTGATTGTTTGCTTGACTGTGGCTATTTCTGAATATTGAGTTGGTATTGAGATAGTGAGTGAAAGATTAATTTGAAAATCTGGTTTGAATGTTTACCAAGTATAATTTGAGAATTGGAAAATGATTTGATGTTAGAATTAATTTGAGTTCAGAAAATGATTTGAGATTTGTGAATGACTTGGGTTTGAAACTGTTGGAAAGGGTTTGAGAAAATGTTAGTTGGCTTTGCTGGAAATGAATTGAAATCTGGAAAGGATTATAATATTGGAAATGAGCTTGATTTGTTGAAAATTGAGTTTAAATTGAAAATGGTCTAAGATATTGAAATTAATCTTATTTTGAAATTGAGTTGAAAGGAGTTTGAGAAATGGTTTTGTTGGGACCCGAAAAGGGTGGCGGAATCCGAGTTTAGAGGAGATGCTGCCGAAATTTTATAAAATTAGAAGTTTCATTTGAAATAGTTATTTTAAAAGGTTTAATTTTAAGCATTATATGGTTTAAGATTACTTTATTTATCAAAGGAAGAGTTATGGTTTGGATTGGGAATTGTTAGTGAACGGAATGGAAAGAAGGATGATGAGGATTTCTTTAAAATATGATTTTGAATGAATTTGGAAATGAGATATGGATTGATGAATGATGATGATGTTGAAAATGACTTAGACATTGATGAATGTTGAATGAATTATTTATATGGCTTATGAAATTGAATTATCTGAGACACGAGTTTTCCTGGGTAAACGCAGTGGCTTGCCACCACTTGCTCCAGGTTGAGACTCGATACTCTGTTAACCCTATGACATATGGGTGACCGGGCACTATAAATTCCCGGAAATGTTACCCCCATTGAGCAATATTGATTATTTGAGAAAAAAACTATGCATAGACTCATGGGGATGCACGTCGGGAGACAGTCTAAGGTTTTCGGACTTGTCGGGTTGGCTGGATAACCGACAGATGAGCTCATTAGTAATAGGACAGGCATGCATCATATGCATTTATATGTTTTGCTTGAGTTTGAACTTTTTTTGGTTTGCCTAATTCTTAAACTGATCTTAACTGCTACCTGAACTATTTGCTGTAACTGCCACTTAAACATGTGCTTTCCTTGTATGTCTTGCCTGTGTTTGTCTTGGTGTGCTACATTTGAGAATGAATTTTGGTGCTAAATTGATGATTGTATTGATTGATTTCATAGTGGGTTTCAGATTAGGATTTTTCTATAATAAAAGAAAGGTTTTTGGATTTCTGAAAAATTAAGCATTGTTTCTTTGAAAAGGTTTTGAACGATTAGCTATTGGTTTATAAAAAGATTCGTAAGGCAATGATAATCAATGAGCTTGAAAACTATTTTCTTATTAAATATCTTCTTAAGACAATTCTGAAACTCCGTGGTGAGACCGTGTGATTAGGTTCTCACCCCTCTACAGCTTTACCTTTTCAGGAATTGGATGAAGAACTATTATGAAGAGTTATATTGCATTTTGGTTTACATGATGTTGTATTAATTATATTATTTTTTTTCCCTCTTCTTTGTTATTACAATTCTGTAAGAGGGATAGGAGTTTTGTGTTTTATATGTATATTATTTTATAAGCTATTAGGTAAGAAATCTTGTATATGAATCTATGTGAATGTTTTTTTTAAGATGAAGTATTTATTTCCGGTTTTTAAAGAAATCAGCGATATGGTGTCGAGTCATAGGCTCCTATTTTAATATTTAATATATAAAGTAGTCGTAATACTTCTTGCTATCAGAGTGGCGTAGCCAGAGGCATGACATTCTGGTAGTGAGGGTGTTACAGTGTGCGTGCGCACGCCCAAAAGTATTTTTAAAACGTGTGCATGCGTACAGGCTTGTGCGTACACACAGAAAGTAAAATCTCCATTGTTGAGTGCGCATAAAAGGTGTGCTAGCGCCACCAACAGGATGTCATTCGCAACGTGTGCGTGCGCACAAGACTGTGTCAAGAATTCACGGGGTGTGCGTGCGCACACAAACCAGAAATCACAAATTCTGCAGAATCTGCAGAATTCAGATTTTCAACTCAAACTTCCAACGATCATATCTCCTTCTACAAAAATCAGTTTTCTACCAAATTTAAACCATTTTAAAGCTTATAAAATTATCTTTCTTTTGATATAAAAATCATCAAATTCCGAAAACAATAGCTCAAGACATGATCCATTGAAGTTCATTAAAATCCCACTTTTACCAAAACTCACAAACTCCCAATTTTTAAAACATTCACTTCCAAACACATTCAAAATCAACAAAAAACCCAACCATTCCAACATCCATCATTTCCAAACCTCATTCAATCATCAACTCACCAATTCTTCCATATGTATCAAATCTCAATTTCCAAACAACATTCAATTTCATCAATCACCATATATATACACATTTCAATATCACACTCCAAAACATACTCATCAACAAGGGCTTCAACCTTATCATTAATTAACATATCAATCCATATCATATACAACTTCAAATGCTTTGCCAACAATCATCACTACTCATAATCATTCAACCATTATTTACATATTCAATTCGATCCAATTCATTCAACAACTACCTCAACATTTCACAATCCACTAAATTCATACACAACAACTTAATTCATTTCAATCCGTCAACAACATTAATAGTTCAAATCCTATCTTAGGGTCTCTAGCCTAAGTTTTCACACCACATTACATTTTAAATACAGGAAACCGAAACCATATCTTGGCCGATTCCTTCCACCCGGAACACTCTCAAATTTAACTTCTAAGGTCTCCAAAACTTCACCAACAGATTTCCAAGCTTAGTGCTCCACTCCAAAGCTTTGCAAAACCACCAATCAAGCTCCAATACACATATATACAAGGCCTAAGCCACAATATCACACCCAAACACAATAACTCAATCACTAAGTCACAAAATTCCAAGTCTTTAGCTTAGGGTTGGGAATCTCACCTTACTCAAGGGCCAAGGGAGCTAGAACAAGCCTTCTCTTCAAGTTAATTTGAGCCTACAACACAAGGAGCTCACAAATTTTAACATTTTTGCCCAGTAAATTCGAAATCAAGGGCTGGGATTCGAAGAAGAAACAGTGACTTACCTCAAGAATGTTTGTTTGGGTTTTGTAGAGCTCAATACCGCGGTCACGTGGCCGCAAATGGTGCGTCAATCGGAGCTCCGGATCAAAAGTTATGATCAATGGAAGTTGGAACAAGGGTTTATGTTTCCTTCCCCTTCCCCTTTCTAATTTTCTGCGTGAGTGTGTTCTTGAGGGAGAGAGAGAGCTGAGCTCTCTTTAATGAATGAAGGCTTGGCTGGGCCCTTGGGCCCAATGTTGGGCCGATTTCTTTAAAATTGGTGTCGAAATTGTTGTTTTAGTTTTCTCTACCATATTAAACCTGAAAATCTCATTTCTCACTTTCTAGAATATATTTTAATTTATGGGTTAATTAGCCATTAATTAACCGGGTTTTACATTCTACCCACCTAATTAGGAATTTTTCCCACAAAATTCAATTTCAGTTACCTGAGAATAGGTGCGGGTAGTCTGTTCGCATTTCTGACTCAAGTTCCCAAGTGTGTTCTTCAACACCGGCTCGACTCCATGCCACATTCACTAATGAAGTCTCTTTTCCGCGTAACTTCTTGATACTCGTGTCATCAATCCTGACCGGAGTCATTGGTAGAGTCAAATCTTCTTTTAACTTGACCGATTTGGGTTCTAACACATGGCTAGCATCAGGAGTATACTTCTGAAGCTGCGACACATGAAATACGTCATGCATGTTCGAAAGGTGAGGTGGTAGAGCCATTCGATACGCCACCGGTCCAACCCTCACGAGAATTTGAAATGGACCGATGTATCGAGGATTCAGTTTCTTTGTCTTAATCGCTCTACCTACTCATGTTGTCGGAGTATCCTTAAGGAAAGCATGGTATATTTCCTCAAACTCTAAGGGTTTTTGCCTCTGATCGGTGTAACTCTTCTGACGTCTCTGAGCAGTGAGCATCCTATCTCTGATCTTTTTAACTTGTTCAGTGGTTTCAACTATCATATCAGGCCCCAACAAACTTTTTCCCCAGCTTCATACCAGCATAGCAAAGAATGGTATTTTCTCCCATACAGAGCCTCATACGGAGCCATTCTGATGCTCGCATGGTAGCTATTATTGTACCCAAACTCCACTAGTGGCATATAGCGATCCCAACTAGCTGGCTGATCTAAAACACAAGCCCTCAACATATCTTCCAGGGTTTGGATCGTCCTCTCAGATTGACCATCTGTTTGAGGATGATAAGCTGTGCTTAAGCTCAAACGGGTTCCAAAAGCTTTAAGAAATGCACCCCAGAACCTCGAAGTAAAACAGGGATCTCTATCAGAAATTATATTAGTGGGCACACCATGAAGTCTCACAATCTCTTTCATATACAGGCGTGCTAACTCCTCAGAAGTATAGTTCATCCAAATGGGTAGAAAATGAGCCAACTTTGTCAGTCGGTCCACAATTACCCAAACAGCATCAAATCCGATTCTAGTCCTCGGCAATCCCGACACAAAATCCATCTCCCATTTCCATTGTGGAATCTGCAAGGGTTGTAATGTCTCGGAGGGTTTCTGATGTTCAATCTTCACCTTTTGACAAGTTAAGCACTTTGAGGCATATTCTGCCACATCATTCTTTATACCAGGCCACCAGAACATAGCCTTTAGATCATTGTACATCTTAGTACTCCCCGAGTGAATAGAGAATCCACTCTTGTGCACTTCTTTTAATATATCTTGCCGTAGAGTCCCAACATCCGGCACAATGATCCTACCCTTGAATCTCCACAACCCATCTTGATCCTCTGACACTCTCCACTGCTTCCCTTGCTCAATAGCTGGCAACACCTTCGGTAACACGTCATCATCCTGATGAGCCTTCAGGAGCTCAGATTTAAAATCACTTAAGATCTGTAATTGATGACTGCACATCATGTTATATTTTTCTATTATTTTTTATATCAAAATTTAATTCATTTTGCTTAATTATTGAGTAATTTTTTTTCTTAAGTTGTATATTTCTTTGATTTCTTTGAATTGTTTAACTTTGTAGAAAATGGTGGAAAAAGAAGCAAAAAGCACAAAAGAAGCAAAGAAAACTGGCATGCCACTTGGTGCTCTGGGCATGGCACACCAAGCTTGTAAAACCAACTCTCATCAATGGGCGTGCCACTTGGAGCTCTGGGCGTGGCACGCCAAGATTGTGAAGCCAACGCTCATCAATGGGCGTGCCACTTGGAGCTCTGGACGTAGCACGCCAAGCTTGGGTCTCAAAGAAGGCGTGCCACTTGGTGTTTTGGACTTGGCACGCCAAGCTTAAGTTTCAGAGGGGTGATTTTGAGCCCCACTATGGGCGTGGCACGCCAAGCATTGGGCGTGGCACGCCAGGGCATATGTCAACATGACCTCCTCTTATTCAAATGAAGATATCTTGAGCTACACAACTCCAAATAAAGTGATTCCAGTGCCATTAGAAAATAGACATCTAGATCTTGCCAACCATATATAACACTTTATTATGGATACTGGAATTGAGGAAGATATTGACCCCGAAAATACAATGAGCAAAACACGTCCTTGCAGAGTTACCAGCCTGACCTCTTCATCTTTAAAGGAGCATAACATAAATTGTCAAGGTCCAAATGATTTGATTTTGGTGGCTTTGGAAAGATGACATCAAGAGCTTTCCAACGATATATAACACTCTAGGGTGGACGTTAAAACTGGAGGTGAAAAAGGCCATGATTTCAGCGTTGCAAAACCTGGGCATGCCACTTGATATCGAAGGCGTGGCACGCCAGCTCTATTTTCATAATGGGCGTGCCACTTGGTGTTCTTGGTATGGCACGCCAGTTCTAAAGGCCAGAGAGGGAGATTTTGTGCATCATTGGAGGTGTGGCATGCCAAAGAGTGGGCGTGGCACGCCATTTTCACAACACAAGGGGCGTGACACGCCAAAGAGTTGGCGTGGCACGCCGGGGTACTTGACAGACTGACCTCTTCACCTTCAATTAGGCATAACTTGAGCTACAGAGATTCAAATGCATTGATTCCAGCATCGTTGAAAAGCTAACATCTAGGGCTTTCCAATAATATATAATACTTTTATGATATATTTTGTGCCTAATTTAAGTGATTTATTCAATCCTTCACTCACTTATTCATGTTAATTGCATGGTTTTACTTTTCCTTCCTTATTATGTGAGATATGAGAAAAACATGTTTCCTATGCTTTAAGAATAATATTTTAATTATCCTTTATTACCATTCGATGCCGTGATTTGTGTGTTGAGTAGTTTCAGATCTTCTAAGGCAGGAATGACTTAAAAGATGGAAAGGAAACATACAAAAATGGAAGGAAAGCACAAAATGGTGTTTTTGAAGAAACTGGCAGCGATGCCAACACGTGGGCGACGCGGCCGCATGCCCAGCGCGAAGAGAACGCAACGCGAACGCATGAATGACGCGAATGCGCGCCTTGAGTAGAACGCAGATGACGCGGACGCATGACCGAAGGGAACGCGTGATAAGGAAAACTCCAGATGACGCGACTGCGTGACCCACGCAGACGCGTGACAGAGGCTACGCACCAGAAATTACAGAAAATGCTCCCAGCGATTTTTGAAGCCCTTTTTGGCCCAAATCCAAGTCCAGAAGGCACAGATCAGAGGTTATGAAGTGGGGGAATGCATCCATTCAGAAGAGAGTCTCCAATTATTCACTTTTCATGATTTAGATGTAGTTTTTAGAGAGAGATTCTCTCCTCTCTCTCTTAGGATTAGGATTTAGGATTTTTCTCGCTTCATGATTGCCCCTTTCTATCAGGTTCAACATTCCTTTTAATTAATTATTTTCTTAATTTAATTTATGAACTTTTCTATGTTACAGATTATTCTTCTAATTAATGTTATTTGAGGTATTTTAGTTTATAATTGCTCTCTTTTATTTATGTTACTGTTACTTCTAACCTGAAGATATTTTTATTCGAGTAGATTTACTTTTCCCCTTTTGGTCTTGGTTAAGAAATCAGTAACTCAGGAGTTATCAAACTCAACGTGATCGATAATTGTTATCTTTGCTAATTGAATTGAACTTTAATAATTATAGTCCTTTCTTAGGAATTGACTAGAACCTGAAGACCAGACTAATTAATCCACTTGATCTTCCCTTGCTTTAGTAAAGGCTAACTAAGTGGGATTAAGATTCAATTCTCGTCTCCATTGATAAGGATAACTAGGATAGGACTTCCAATTTCTCATACCTTGCCAAAAGTGTGTTTTACAGTTATTTATTTATTTTACTTGTCATTCAAATTACTTGTTCCTTACTTTTAAAACCCCCAATTTACAATCTTCATAACCAATAGTAAGAACATACCTCCCTGCAGTCCCTTGAGAAGACGACCCGAGGTTTAAATACTTCGGTTATCAATTTATTTTGGGGTTTGTTACTTGTGACAACCAAAACGTTTGTACAAAGGGATTTCTGTCGGTTTAGAAACTATATCTACAACGCGACTATTTTTATAAAATTCTTTACTAGCAAAAATCCTAACGTCAAAATGGCGTCGTTGCGGGGGAATTGCAAACGTGTGCCTTATTATTGGTTATTGTAAATATTTTATTTTGGTTGTTTATTTATTTTTGTTTTTTCTTTTTAATTTTTATTAGCGACTATGAATTCTCACCCCTCTCGCTTTGAGTTTGGTTTTAATATTGTTGAAAGGAGTGAAAGCTATAATAGGAATATGCATCAAGGTCAGAGAGATCAAAGATGGATGGAGCCAAGAGGATTTGATCAACCCTTTAGGAAACAACACCCTCCAAGATATCATGGACAAAGGCCATTCTACAATGCATATCAAGCTGATAGATATGGTGGACAACCTTGTAACTACCAACAAGCCCCACCCTGTGCCTATAGACCACCCTCTCAACGTAGCTTTGAACCGCCACACTCACAAGCGCCTTTTCACCATTCACCACTATATGATCCTTATTTACCCCAATCCCAATCCGATTACTCCCAAACACCACCACTTCCCTATATACCATGTCCAAATCCATCACCTCCAGAATCACAGGCTCGCCTCAAGGAAGCAGTAGATCAACTTCAAACAACCCTTCATCAACTGGAGCAAGCAATAAGTCAATTATCTTCTAGACGTTCGGACATTCAAGGACCTCCCACAATCCAATGTGGACAATCTAATGAAGAGCGTAGCATGAAGGAGATACTAGAAACTCCAGTGGACAGAACAGAGTATGACTTCGTACTGGAACAAGTAGAGGAAGCTGTCATTATAGAAGAAGAAGAGTTGGTTGAAGACTTAGGAGACTCTGAACATCCATGGGAATCCATAGTTATGGAAAATTCTGTCAAGGACGTTACAATTAATGCTAAGGAGGATAATGCACAACCCCCAAGGCAAGTCTTTTATGAAGAACTAGACGGAATAATCCAAGAAGCAAGTTTCCTTGATGATGATAGTCACAAGTCAAGTTCTCCTAGTAATGAACTTGCATCCGCCAGTGAATTCTCTGAGATTGAAGAACCTTATCCAAGTGAATACGAAGAAGATGCGGAGGTAGATTTCTCTCAACTTCCAGCTTATGACTTGAGTGATGAGGAAGACATAGAAGACTTTGATCAAGCCGATGTTGCATTTGAAGAATTCTGCAAGGAAGTGGAGAAATTCACAGAAGAGCACAAGGGAGTAGAACTTACAGAACCACTAGAAACACCTAACCCAAGGCTATTACCACCTAATACAAGCTTCAGGTGGGTACAATCCTTAACCTTTATCTTTACTTTTCCACTTGAATATGGTTTGCTTGAAACAAATGCCCAGCTTAGAGCTCTCTATGACTTTAAGAGTAAGAGGGAAATGGCTCGCACTCAGAGCTGGTGCACAAGGTTCAATAAGGTTCCATGCTTTAACTCGAAGTGCACGGATTGGTCTCATGTTCAATCGAATGGATCTCGGAAAATATTTGGTCACCATGGTGAGAATCTAATTTCTAAACCGCCCGGATGGAAAAATATAGGTCAAGACGAAGGCGGATTTAAAAGCAAAGTTTGGGATCCTGGAATCTATTCTGACATTCGTCACACCGGGAGTCTGAGAATCTGTTTGAAGCTGTTCCAAAGCTTTGCATGCCTAGTTTGGGACCCCGGAGGCTGTTGGCATTCCAAGCATTGGTAGAGATTTCTAGATGAATTTAAGCACAAGCCACCATAACAGGAAGCTCACCATATGTCCAACTTAAGGACTTTAAATAAAAGTGCTAGGTGGGAGACAACCCACCATGGTATGGTCGTTTCTTTTTTCAGTTTTATTTCATGTTATTTATTCTTTTTCAATTGAACCTGAATATTATTCATTAGCATTGCATACTGCATATTTGCATAATTGCATATAAAAAAAAAAGAGGGCGTGTGACGCGACCACATTGCTCATGCGATCGCGTCAGTTGCGAAACACCACCTCCCACGCGTCCGCGTCATTCACGCGACCGCGTGATCTGGAGATCGGCGTAAAGATCCAACGTCTAGAAAGTTGGGCAGGAATCGTGCGGCTGTCGTGCGTTTCGCACAAAACGACCCACGCGGTCGCGTCCCTAATGCGATCGCGTCACTTGCACAACACCCATGCCACGCAATAGCATGAGCGACGCGTTCGCGTCGCGCGGATATCATGACACCCCAGTGGAGACAGAGAGTTATGCTGAAACGACGCTGGAATTATGCGTTTAGCACAATTTCCAGTGACTCGATCGCGTGCCTCACGCGATCGCGTCATTCATCCTTTTACCTATTCCATGCGATCGCGCCACCCACGCGATCGCGTCAACCCTATTCCACCCCATCTACGCGACCGCGTGCCCACGCGATCGCGTGGATTCAAATTCATTAACCCCCCAGTGACGCAAAACCCTACCCTGTCGCGCCCCCCAACCCCTTTCTACTTCCTCTTCTCTGCAACCCCCCCTCTCTGCCCCTCACCACCCCAACCACCTCCATCGGCCGCACCACCGCAACCACCCCCCAGCCGTTCACCACGATGCCACCACCCCCTTCTTCCTTCCCTCTCTTTCTTCTCTTTCTCTTCTCTTCTTCCCTCCACTACCACTGCCACCACCGCACCCAGCCACAGCCACCAAGCCACCATCACCGCCGCTTCACCCACCACCAACACCCTCACCCCTTCCCTTCCTTCCCCCTTAACACCTACCCTCCCATTACCCCCAACAGCAACCCCTACCACCGGACAACCGTTCACCGCCGCGCCAACCGCCATCATCGCCGCATCAGCCACCACCGCAACCACCCCCCAACCATCTCTCAATCCCTTAGCTTAGTTCATACGCCTACCAGGTTCCGCCGAACGGTACTCTTATTTCAATTCGTAGTCAATTGCATTTTTTTTCCGTTTCTGTTTACATTTAGGCTAGTTAGAAATGCATGTTGTATTGGATTCTAGGTGGTTAGGTAGCCTAGGATATGGTTAGTGGATTTAGGTCTGTTTATTTGCGCTGTTCTTGCTACTTGTTTTATAATTTTTGCAATTCTGCTGTTGCTGTGATCTAAGTATTGTTCATATGATGTTCTTACTGTTCATGCTGCTATTGCGACTGCTCTTTCATGTTCATATTATTTATATCTATTTGCAGTTTATTTTAGTTTATATGAACTATTCTGATTGCTGTTTATTTTCCGGGAACATCCAATTTTAGCCGGAATGCTGTCCAATTTTCTGTAAATCATTTTGATTCTCATTCATGTCTTGGTTTTGGCATTTTCAATTTTGCTTTCTTTAGCTTTCACCAAACCAATTCATGAATGCATAGGCCAGCATTCTTATTCCTTTTGTTTCCCCGATTTATAAATCACATTATTGATGATTTGATTTCAAATTTTTGTTATTGGTATATCTATATGAATCATCAACACCTTGATTTCCTTGCTTAAATATGAGTTGTCTGTTGCTTCAAATTGTGAAATTCTTGTTACTTAGAAACCAATCACCATGCCGCTTACCTTAACTTTCTTTTTACTAACTCATTGATTTTTTATTTCCAACCTCTTTTTCAATTTAAAACCACTTTTAACTTTCTAACACCCCCTCTGCTTTTTGACTCACTCTTCACTTTTACTTTTTAACTCAAGGCATGTTTATGATTTTTCCTAATTAACATGAACTCTATTACTTTTTGGATTGAAATTTCTCATCTCAGCTTTTTATTCCCGAACCAATCCAAAATGCACAATTCTTCAACTCATTTAATTATTCTACTGCTCCTTTGCCACTATGTGCTTATTTTGTTATTTGCCTACTTGTTTTCCTATTTTTATTATATCATAGATTTCTGTTTTTCAGGATGTCTGACACCCAAAGAAATGAAAAAGGAAAGGCAACAACTAGCAAACGGAAAAGAGGAGAATCCTCTATGTCCATCCTGGACATCATGCATGATGACTCCTGGCAGGAGAAACACTTTACCCTGCAGGAGAAGGCTGACCAACTACTCCCTGCCACTGATCCCACTAAGTTTGCAAACAGATACTGTGAGCTGAAGTATCCGATGTTTGCAACCTCCAGGAACCTGTACCTGGAGCGGACTCTGAAAATTCCGGAAGAGCTCCAGCAATACACCTCTGATCAAATCAAACAAAGAGGCTGATTCTTCCTGGAGAGAAACCTGACAGAGGTCAATGCTTCTTGGGTAAGAGAGTTTTACTGCAATTACTTCAAAACTTTTCTAGATGCAGTGAACCTAAGAGGGAAGCAAATACTGGTCATTGAAGAGGCCATTGAGGATATTTTGAAGCTTCACCCTAAATCCGATCAGCTCGATGGTTACCAAAAGGCTGAGGAGGACATGCGCTTTATGAGGTTTGATTGGGATGCGGTCAAGGCAAGGATAGCCCTTGACCAGACTGTCCCATGAGTCATGGGTCAGAACACCACCATGCCTAAGGGAATCAAGCGGATATACTTAAATGATGAGGCTCGGCTCTGGCACCAGATCCTGAGCAACTTTATTATGCTGAGTACTCATGAGACGGAGCTACCTGCCGCTATGATCACACTCCTCTGGTGTGTGATGGAGGGTAAGGACCTGTACCTGCCACGATTCATCCGGTACTACATGGCCAGGGTCCACGTCAGCGGCACTCTCCCCTTTCCATATCTGATTACCCAGCTCGGCCGTCGAGCTGACATGCCTTGGGAGGATGCTGATGAGAAGCCACCTGCTACAGAATACAAGAAGATTATCCCTCACAGTAGAAACTTTCTGGCTTTGGGCTACAGACCTCCATTCCTCACTACCCTGATGAGACAGCCACACCTTCAGCTGGCCCCTCTTCATCTACTGCTACCCCAGCTACCACCACTGCACCTCCACCTACCTCAGAGCCAGTTTATCACCTCGTGCACTGCCTATTTCAGCAGTTAGACCAGATGGAGTGCCGTAACCGGTGCCGATATGAGAGATCTGAGCGTCGCAGCAAGCGACGCTATGAGCACCTAAAGCTGATGATACGATCTGGCGGCGACATCCCCTCCGAGCCTGACACACCATCAAAGCCATCTGAAGAGGAGGCGGATGATCATGAGGCGGAGACCCATCCACAGAGAGAGACTGAGCAGGCAGGCCCGGAGCAGGCTGCATCACAGCAGGAGGAGCCACATCAGATTCAGGCTGCAGACCCAGAGGTTCCTATTCAGTCAGCACCTCTTCTGCAGCAGGCAGACCCTCAGGCCACCACCACAGAGACTCTAGCCACATATCATTCCAGTGATGACACTCCTTCACACCCTGCTTGAGTGAGCATCGAGGACGATGCTTTATATTAAGTGTGGGGAGGTCGCCATCTCTGGCGTATTTTTCTTGGTAAACCACTACAGACTCTTTTTATTTTATTACTTTTCTGTATTTTGATTTTGATTTTTATTCCTCACTACTTATACATTGCTCTTTTCATGTATTTTTACTCTATTTCTGCATGTTGCACTTTAGTTCATATTTTAGCCAGTTAGTTTAGTTGCAATTCTAACTTATTAGCTATAGAATACGTGGATTAATTAGTATAGTTTACCCTTTTAGCATATGATAAGTTTGGTTTAAATTGAAAATAAAAAAGAAGTAAACTAGAGACTTTAACATAATAAAAACAATCCGCACCTTGTATATATAGCATTACATGTTAGTTAGTTAACAACATTTCATCAAGGAGAAACACTAAAACTTTAAAGCCACCCTAAGGTTTACATTGAGAATAATGGGAACTCTTAATTTTTCACTTGCATGACATATATAACTGAGATATGATTTTTGAGCTAGAGAACACACAACCTGTGAGTTTTGAGCTTAATTGTATGGTTACATTCAAACCATAATATTTTATTCCTGTGTGTTTCGTCCTTCTTTTTTTATTCTGATGTTCTTTACTTTGTTTTAATCTATATGTCCAATTATAGAATATAGATACATACCAAGAAAGTGATTGAGGCCATTGTTTAATTCTAGCTCACTTATCCCAAAATTAGCCTACCTTTTACATCACCCTTGTTAGCCCCTTTGAGCTTTTAATCCCCTCTTGCTCTATAAACTACAATACTAGCCTTAAGCTGAAAAATAAAATAAAAATCCCAAGTTGAATCCTTGGTTAGCTTAAGATAGAAATTGTGTATTGTTTAAGTGTGGGAACCTTATGGGAACATGGATTATAGAAACAAAGGTAGAAAGTTAAAAAAGAATAAAGACATTTCAAAATAAAAGTTTTGGGAAGCATGCTCATGTGAAATCAAAATAATTAAATTACCATGTGCAAAAAAAAATTATTTAAATAAAGGGAACACAAAAAATTCCCCAATTGCAAAATAAAAGGAATCAATGCACATGGGACAAAAGTTAAAGTTAATATATGAGCTTGCAATACAAAGTGAGAAAATTTGGGTAAATAGGTAAAGAAACCTTTGAATTACAAAATATGTATGTTAGGTGAGATCTTAGACTAATCAAGGATTCACTTATTAGCTCACTTAGCCTTATACATATACCCTTACCTTTACCTTGGCCCCATTACAACCTTAAATAAAGACCTCATGATTTTTGTATATCTGTATTCTGTAATTGTTGATTGGTTAGATGAAGAACAAAGTTATAGAAAGTAAGGATAAAAAGAAGAATAGAGTAATTAACCCAATAAACACTGAGTGACTAGAGAGTAAACACAAAATCCAGTGAGGGTTCAATAGCTCATCAACATATATCTCTGCTTAAATTGTTAATTGTCTTGCAAGTTTGTACAATATTTTTCTTTCCCATCTCAATTGTAAAAATGCTTTAACATTATCTAAGGTTTGGCTATGCATATATGATTCCTTGAGAATGTGAATTAATTCAACTACATGTAAGTTTTATATACAAGTGAATGTCAATTAGAATTGCATGATTCATTTAGGTAGTTGCATTTAGAGTAGATTGCATTGCATGAGATTCCACCACTTTAACTTTAACCTTACTCTTTATCTTGGATTTAGCATGAGGACATGCTATTGTTTAAGTGTGGGGAGGTTGATAAACCCCTATTTTATGATATATTTTGTGCCTAATTTAAGTGATTTATTCAATCCTTCACTCACTTATTCATGTTAATTGCACGGTTTTATTTTTCCTTCCTTATTATGTGAGATATGTGAAAAACATGTTTCCTATGCTTTAAGAATAATTATTTTAATTACCTTTTATTACCATTCGATGCCGTGATTTATGTGTTGAGTAGTTTCAGATCTTCTAAGGCAGGAATGACTTAAAGGATGGAAAGGAAACATACAAAAATGGAAGGAAAGCACAAAATGGAGTTTTTGAAGAAACTGGCAGCGACGCGAACGCGTGAATGACTCGGACGCATGACTGAAGCGAACGCGTGATAAGGAAAACTCCAGATGACGCGACCGCATGACCCACGCAGACGCGTGACAAAGGCCACGCACCAGAAATTACAGAAAATGCTCCCAGCGATTTCTGAAGCCCTTTTTTGCCCAAATCCAAGTCCAGAAGGTACAGATCAGAGTTTATGAAGTGGGGGAATGCATCCATTCAGAAGAGAGTCTCCAATTATTCACTTTTTATGATTTAGATGTAGTTTTTAGAGAAAGGTTCTCTCCTCTCTCTCTTAGGATTAGGATTTAGGATTTTTCTCGCTTTCATGATTGCCCCTTTCTATCAGGTTCAACATTCCTTTTAATTAATTATTTTCTCAATTTAATTTATGAACTTTTCTATGTTACAGATTATTCTTTTAATTAATGCTATTTGAGGTATTTCAGTTTATGATTGCTCTCTTTTATTTATGTTACTGTTACTTCCAACCTGAAGATATTTTTATTCGAGTAGATTTACTTTTTCCCTTTTGGTCTTGGTTAAGAAATCAGTAACTCAGGAGTTATCAAACTCAACGTGATCGATAATTGTTATCTTTGCTAATTGAATTGAACTTCAATAATTCCAGTCCTTTCTTAGGAATTGACTAGAACCTGAAGACCAGACTAATTAATCCACTTGATCTTCCCTTGCTTTATTAAAGGCTAACTAAGTGGGATTAAAATTCAATTCTCGTCTCCATTGATAAGGATAACTAGGATAGGACTTCCAATTTCTCATACCTTGCCAAAAGTGTGTTTTACAGTTATTTATTTATTTTACTTGTCATTCAAATTACTTGTTCCTTACTTTTAAAACCCCCAATTTACAATCTTCATAACCAATAGTAAGAACATACCTCCCTGCAGTTCTTTGAGAAGACGACCTGAGGTTTAAATACTTCGGTTATCAATTTATTTAGGGGTTTGTTACTTGTGACATCCAAAACGTTTGTACGAATGGATTTCTGTCGGTTTAGAAACTATATCTACAACGCGACTATTTTTATAAAATTCTTTACCAACAAAAATCCTAACGTCAGTGGACATTCAATTTAGGGCCCAAAAAACTCCATTCTTTCAACGTTGCAAAGTGGGTCACAATCCAAAGAGCAAATTCAAGTGGGAGTGGCACTTGAAACCACGCGACAACTTCTCCCTGCAGCCCCCAACCTTAACCAAGCCCGCTCTAACTCTCATTCAAGCCACAATTGTCAACCAATCAAGGCCACAAGAAGCATCTAGAGTAGTTTATTTTCATTTCATTGTAATCTGCTTTCAATTTTATTTAAGTTTGTAATTTAGGAGAGCCTATATAAAGGCCTTAGTTTCATAAAATTAGAGAGGATCTTTGGAGAATAATTTGGCTAGAGAGGGGTCTTTGGACTCCCTCTTCTCACCCACACTTCTCTCTTCTTCTACCTTCTTACTTGTAAATATTTTAGTTATGAATCACTAACTCTTTCCATTAGGAAAGAGAGCTCTATTGTTTTTCAATGGATTAAGTTGTTTTTATTCTTCTTCTTCTTTTTATCACTCTTTGATTTACTAGAAGGAATTTTATTCTTCATATTAGCATTCAATTATATTGGAAAAGAGATTGAATGTATTTGGGTTTTATGTGAACATTGGAAGAGGAATTATAAAACTATGCTTGAAAATCCTTTTCACACTTGAGTAGATTTGGGTTTTGGGTTGGATATTGTGACATTAATCCTCCCAATACTTGGATTTAGGAAAGTGTGTGGTATAATCAGGGACCATTCTTCATCTCTTCTCATGAGTAATTAGACCAAAGAATTGGCTATTGATCAAGATTGGGGAGATTGAGTTACCAAGGAATTGGGACTCAATCAATCATGATTGTCAAGAGGTCAATGAGTTGCATGATTGAAGATGAGATGAAATCAATTAATCTGGAGAATGCAATATCTCTTGATCCCAATGCTTATTTTATCTTTCTTTCTTTTATTTACTTTATGGTTATTTACGTTTTCTGCACTTTACATTTCCAACACTTTACTTTCTTGTACTTTACTTTTCTTGCCATTTACTTTCTTGTACTTTATTGCTTTCCTTTACTTTTATGTTATTTACATTTCCTTGTTGCTTATCATCGAATTGTGATCGTCTAACTAGTCTAATCAATCAACTATTACTTGCTTAATTCGTTAATCTCTGTGGATTCGACCCCACTCCATTGTGGGTTATTACTTGACGATAATTTGGTGCAATTCCCAAAGAGCAGATTCATTATATGTGGGTAGTGAAGTCCGGACTCATCAAGTTTTATGGCGCTGTTGCCGGAGATTAATTGTGATTAACAAACTGCCAGTTGATTGATTAACTAGATTAGACATTTTTTTTCTTTTTGTCTTTGTCATTTATTTTCTTTTAATTTTCTTGTGTTAACTAACTATTTGTGATTGCCTCACTAAGAATCCCTCATTTGTGACAAGGGAATTCCAATTTATTTTGGTGCTTGTGCTAGTTACAGAGCATTTGCAAGAAAGAATGGAGTATCCATCATATTTTGGTCAATCAAACTTCATGAGAAACTTTCCACCACCACAAAATGATTCACGTTATTATACTCATGATGGGTAGGAGTATCGCGAACATGAAATGGGGTACTTCCCAGAGCCACAAAATGGTCCATATTTTGATGAGTGTAATCACTACTCATGTTGTGGCTGAGAAGATCAAAATCAAAGAGATTTCACTCATTCATACCCCATTCATCAAGAGCCATTACTTTTTAATTATCTCACCTCTTAGTTTTACATGTCCAAATTCTTCATCACTTGAGCATACCTCAGCACAAAACCCCTTTTCAAATCCATACCATTCATTTCATCATCTACAAAATTTATTCCAATACACACAAGATTTTTTTCACAGTCCACAAACCTCATTCCATCACCCACAAAGCCCTTACCCCTCCAACTAACAACCACACATTATTTCTCAAAATGTATCATTCCCAACCCCACAACCAAGTGATGACAGTGGCAATTTTGCAAGATTAGAAGCCACAATGGCACGGTTAGCAGGGGTAGAGAGACAAGTACAAGCCAACTCTAAACAACCACCACAACCTCCCTTAGATATACTTTCTAGGATAGAATTGCATTATGAAGAGTTCATGATGAGCGGATAATTTGTACCCTTTTTGGCATTATTTTTACATAATTTTTAGTATGTTTTAGTTACTTTTTATTATATTTTATTAGTTTTTATGAAAAAATTACATTTCTGGACTTTACTATGAGTTTATGTGTTTTTCTGTAATTTCAGGTATTTTCTGGCTGAAATTGAGGGACCTGAGCAAAAATCTGATTCAGAGGCTGAGAAAGGACTGCAAATGCTGTTGGATTCTGAGCCTCCTGCACTCGAAGTGGATTTTCTGGAGCTACAGAAGCCCAATTGGTGCGCTCTCATTGGCGTTGAAAAGTAGACATCTTGGGCTTTCCAGCAATATATAATAGTCCATACTTTGCCCGAGATTTGATGGCCGAAACTGGCGTTAAACCCCAGCCAGAGACCCTTTTCTGGCGTAAAACGCCAGAACTGGCACCAGAACTGGAGTTAAATGCCCAAACTGGTACCCAAGCTGGCGTTTAACTCCAAGAATAGCCTATGCATGTGAAAGCTTCAATGCTCAGCCCAATCACATACCAGGTGGACCCCGGAAGTGGATTTCTGCACTATCTGCACTTAGTTACTCATTTTCTGTAAACCTAAGTTACTAATTTAGTATAAAAACTACTTTTAGAGATTTATTTTAGCAACTCAGGACAATTTACATTTCATATTGTATCTCCTACAACATGAGTCTCTAAACCCCATAGGTGGGGGTGAGGAGCTCTACTGTG
Source organism: Arachis hypogaea (assembly GCF_003086295.3). NCBI lineage: Eukaryota > Viridiplantae > Streptophyta > Magnoliopsida > Fabales > Fabaceae > Arachis > Arachis hypogaea. The sequence continues at coordinate 34,575,525 of NC_092046.1, read as the reverse complement.
TCTCAATGGATTAATGCAATTACTACTGTTTTCTATTCAATCAAACTTGATTCTGTTCTAAGATACTCACTCATACTTCAATATAGAGAATATGATGATCCGTGACACTCATCATTATTCTCAGCTTTATGAATGCGTGCTTGACAACCACTCTCGTTCTATTTGAGCTCAACGTAGTCATTGGGCGATAGCTTGAGTGTGTATCTCTTGGGTCTCTAATCCACGGACCGAATCTGTGGGATTAGAACCTTCGTGATAGAGGCTAGAACCAATTGGCAGCATGCTTGAGATCTGGAAAGTCAAAACCTTATCTGTGGTATTCCGAGTAGGATCTGGAACGGGATGACTGTGACGAGCCTCAAACTCACAAATGTTGGGCGCAGTGACAGTGTGCAAAAGGATAGAGAGATCCTATTCCGACGCTAGTGAGAACCGACAGATGATTAGCCGTGCGGTAGCTGTACCTGGTATTTTTCATCCGAGATGAGAAATTTGACAATTGATTAGCCGTGCAGAAACCGTGCCTGGTATTTTTCATCCGAGAGGATCATATAGCTTGCCATTGAAGGAAGCCACACGTGTTTGGAGAAGAAGACAGTAGGAAAGCAGAGATTCAGATGACAGAGCATTTCTGAAACCTCAACCTGTTTCTCATTACTAAATCACAAGTACCATTTATTTCATGTTATTTACTTTTCATAAACAAAATCAACTTTATTATTAATCTCCTGACTAAGATTTACAAGATAACCATAGCCTGCTTCAAGCTGACAATCTCCGTGGGATCGACCCTTACTCACGTAAGGTATTACTTGGACGACCCAGTGCACTTGCTGGTTAGTTGTGCGGAGTTGTGAAAAGTGTAATCACAATTTCGTGCACCAAGTTTTTGGTGCTGTTGCCAGGGATTGTTCGAGTTTGGACAACTGACGGTTCATCTTGTTGCTTAGATTAGGAAAAATTTATCTTTTTGGTTTAGAGTCACTAAAATTGTGTCTTCTACTATTGTTTTTGGTTAAAATTTTAAAATCCTTGTTTTCCTTTTTCTAGATTTTTTTTCTTTATTTTTTTCGCAAGCTTTGTGTTCTTCACTGCTTTTTCTTGCTTCAAGAATCAATTTTATGATTTTTCAGATTATCAATAATATTTCTCTTTTTTTTTCATTATTCTTTCAAGAGCCAACAATTTTAACATTCTTAAACTTCACTATAAAAAATATGCACTGTTCAAGCATTCATTCAGAAAAATAAATAGTATTGCCACCACATCAAAATAATTAAACTAACTTTAAGATAAATTTCGAAACTATGCACTTCTTGTTCTTTTACAAATAAAAACATTTTTTCATTTAAGAAAGGTGAGGGATTCATGGAATCATTCATAGCTTTAGGACATAGACTCTAAACACTAATAATCATGTAATAAAGATAAAAACAAGACAGAAACTAAACATAAAAGTAGACAAATAACAATAAAAGAAAGGGAATTAAAGACATAAAAATAAATGACTCTAATACTAATGCTCATGTAACTCTTAAAATAGGTCTCTAATAACAAAAGTTATCACAGAGTTAGGACTCAACAACCTTTATTTTGAGAGATACTTGCTTCTTCAATCTGTGGGATGTCTAGCTTTCCAAGGGGCAGCTTCTGGCTCTTTAGCTCCTGTATCTCATGCCCTTGTTTCTCTTGTTCTTTGAGCAGTTTGCAGAGCATGCTATTTTGATACTGCTGCTCTTCTTTGAGTTGATCTATAGCTTCTTGCAGCTTGGTGACAGATGCTTCTAAGTGGGCCCAATGTTCAAATTGAGGAATTTCTGGGAGGAGCTCATGCGCCCTCCTCTTGATGGGGTTGTCTTGAACTTGAGGTCCATCCATCACCTTTTTGGTGATTGGGCATTCAACTGGGATATATTCATCCACGCCTATCTTTACCCCCGCATCTTTACATAACAGACTAATCAAGCTTGGGTAAGCCAATTTAGCATCAGTGGATTCCTTGTTTGCAAATATGTGAATTTCACCAGGAATCAGTTGATGAATCTCTACTTCTTTTCCCAGCATAATACAGTGAATCATCACTGCTCTCTTGACAGTGACTTCAGAACAGTTGTTGGTTGGGAGTATAGAATGCCCAATGAAATCCATCCAACCTCTAGCAACTGGTTTGAGATCTCCTCTCTTTAGCTGGTTTGGGATACCTTTTGTATTGGTAATTCACTCGATTCCAGGGAGGCATATGTCTTCTAGAACTTGATCTAGCCTTTTATCTTTGGCCATTCTCCTATTAAAGGATTCTGGATCATCTTGTAGTTGAGGAAGCTTGAGAACTTCTCTCACCTTGTCAAAGTGGAAGTAAATAATCTTCCCTCTGACCATAGTCCAAAAGGAGTGGAAAGCAGTTCCTTCTAATATTTGCTTATCCGTCATCCACAGATTTGCATAGAATTCCTGGATCATGTTTCTTCCAACATGTATCTCAGGATTAGCCAGGACTTCCCGGCCCCTGTTTCGAATCTGCTCTTGGATCTCCGGGTATTCGTCTTCCTTTAGATTGAACCTAACTTCTGGGATCACTGATTTTCTACACACAATTTTGAAGTAATGATCTGCATGTTCTTTGGTGCAGAAATTCTCATGCATCCAAAGTGGCTTTGGATTGCTTTCTTTCTTGCCTCTTGAAGTCGTTTGTCTTCCTTTGGGAGCCATGAGATTTGTTTGTTTTAGCTCAGGGATCACAAAAATCACACCAAACTTAGAGATTTGCTTGTCCTCAAGCAAATAAAAAAGAAAGAAGATGAATAGATGGAGAGAAGGATTTGAATGATGGGTGAAGAGGGGTTGGCCGAATGTGTATTTAAAGGGAGGGAGGGAATAGGTTTCGAATTATTTTTGAAGAAGATAAGATAGGAAGATATGATTGATAAAGGATATGATTTGTAAAATATGAAAGATTTGAAAAAGATATGAGGAAGTTAAATCTGAATTTTCGTTTATGCATCTAAGAAATAAAAGATAATATGAATGAATTAACAAGATTTGAAAAGAAATTGGAGAGATAAATGAGTTTTCAAAAACGTTTTGAAAAAGAATTGAAAAAGAATTAAAAAGAGTTTATAAGATTATTAAGTTTTGGGAATGGAAATAAAAAATGAATTTTTGTAATATTTTGATGCAGAAAATTATGAATTAAAATATAAAAATTCGAAAAAATTTGAATTGGAAACGAAATTACCTCCCCCTTGCTGTTCTGGCGTTAAACGCCCAGCCAGGTACCCTGGCTGGCGTTAAACGCCAGAAATCCTTCATTATTGGGCGTTTTTCTAAACGCCCAGAATGTTGCCATTTCTGACGTTAAACGCCCAGAATGCTTCCTATTCTGGCATTTAACGCTGATGAGCGGATAATTTATACGCTTTTTGGCATTGTTTTTACATAGTTTTCAGTATGATTTAGTTAATTTTTAGTATATTTTTATTAGTTTTTAAATAAAATTCACATTTCTGGACTTTACTATGAGTTTGTGTGTTTTTCTATGATTTCAGGTATTTTCTGGCTGAAATTGAGGGACTTGAGCAAAAATCAGATTCAGAGGTTGAAGAAGGACTGCAGATGCTGTTGGATTCTGACCTCCCTGCACTCAAAGTGGATTTTCTGGAGCTACAGGAGTCCAAATGGCGCGCTCTCAATTGCGTTGAAAAGTAGACATCCGGGGCTTTCCAAAAATATATAATAGTTCATACTTTGCTCAAGTTTAGATGACGCAAACTGGCGTTCAACGCCAGCTCTATGCCCTATTATGGAGTTAAACGCCAGAAACAGGTTACAAACTAGCGTTTAACTCCAAGGAAGACTTCTACACGTGAAATCTTCAATGCTCAGCCCAAGCATACACCAAGTGGGCCCCGAAGTGGATTTCTACATCATTTACTCATTTCTGTAAATCCTAGTAACTAGTTTAGTATAAATAGGACTTTTTACTATTGTATTTACATCTTATCTCATCTTTTGAACATCTTTGGAACATTTTTCCTTAGACATGGAGGCTGGCCTCTCGGCCATGACTGAACCTTCACCACTTATGTATTTTCAACGGTAGAGTTTCTACACACCATAGATTAAGGTGTGGAGCTCTGCTGTTCCTCATGAATTAATGCAAAGTACTACTATTTTTCAATTCAATTCAAGCCTATTTCTTCTCTAAGATATTTATTCGCACACAAGAACATGATGAATGTGATGATTATGTGACGCTCATTATTATTCTCACTTATGAACGCGTGCCTGACAAACACTTCCATTCTACATGCAAACAAGCTTGAATGTGTATCTCTTAGCCTTTTGATCATGAGATCAGAGTCTTTGTGGTATAGGCTAGAACTATTGGCGGCCATTCTTGAGATCCGGAAAGTCTAAACCTTGTCTGTGGTATTCTGAGTAGGATCCGGAAAGGGATGGCTGTGACGAGCTTCAAACTCGCGAGTGCTGGGCGTAGTGACAGTCGCAAAAGAATTACTGAATCCTATTCCAGTATGATCAAGAACCGACAGATGATTAGCCGTGCGATGACAGCGCATCTTGGACCATTTTCACTGAGAGGACGGGAAGTAGCCATTGACAACGGTGATGCCCTACATAAAGCTTGCCATGGAAAGGAGTATGAAGGATTGGATGAAGGCAGTAGGAAAGCGGAGATTCAGAAAGAACTAAGCATCTCTATACGCTTATCTGAAATTCTCACCAATGAATTACATAAGTATCTCTATCCTGTTTTATATTTTAATTATCAAATATTCATAACCATATGAATCTGCCTGACTGAGATTTGCAAGATGACCATAGCTTGCTTCAAGCCGACAATCTCCGTGGGATCGACCCTTACTCACGTAAGGTTTATTACTTGGACCCAGTGCACTTGCTGGTTAGTTGTGCAAAGTTGTGACAAAGAATTAAGATTATAAACGTGCGTATAAAGTTTTTGACGCCGTTACCAAGGAATGAACCGTCACGGTTTCTGCACACCAAGTTTTTGGCTCCGTTGCTGGGGATTGTTCGAGTTTGGACAACTGACGGTTCATCTTGTTGCTCAGATTAGGTAATTTTATTTTAATTTTAAGCTTTTTATTTCTTATTTTTGAAAAAACAAAAAAAATTAATAAAATCATAAAAACCAAAAACATTTGATCTTTCTTGTTTGAGTCTCGTGTCAATTTTAAAGTTTGGTGTCAATTGCATGTTTTTAAAATTTGTGCATTTTTCGAAAACTCATGCATGTGTTCTTCATGATCTTCAAGTTGTTCTTGACAAGTTTTCTTGTTTGATCTTCATATTTTCTTGTTTTGTGTCTTTTCTTGTTTTTCATATGCATTTTCAATTTGTTAGTGTCTAGAGAATAAAAATTTTTAAGTTTGGTGTCTTGCATGTTTTTCTTTTCTTAAAAATTTTTAAAAATAAGTTCTTGGTGTTCATCTTAACATTTAAAGTGTTCTTGGTGTTCATCTTGACATTCATAGTGTTCTTGCATGCATCATTTATTTTGATCCAAAATTTTCATGCATTGAGTCTTTTTGATGTTTTTCTCTCTCATCATTAAAATTTCAAAAATAAAAAAAGATCTTTCCATTATTTTCTCATAAATTTTCAAAAATTTGAGTTGACTTTTTCAAAACTTTTTAAAATTTAATTGTTTCTTATGAGTCAAATCAAATTTTCAATTAAAAAAAAATTCTATCTTTTTTCAAATCTTTTTCTTATTTTGTTTCATAATTTCAAAATCTTTACTAACAATTAATGTGATTGATTGAAAAAAACCTTTAAGTTTGTTACTTGCCTATTAAGAAAGGTTCAATCTTTAAATTTTAAATTCATATCTTTTTGTTTCTTTTTAGTCAAGTAATCAACTTTAATCTTCAAAATCAAATCTTTTTAAATTTCTTTTTCAAATATTTTTCAAAATAAATGTCAATCACATCTTTTTCAAAATCAATTTCAAAATCTTTTCTAACCTCTTATCTTTTCAAAATTGATTTTCAAATCTTTTTCAATTAACTAATTGACTTTTTGTTTTTTTACTATTTCTTATCTTTTTCAAAACCACCTAACTACTTTTCTCTCTCTAATTTTCGAAAATCACCTTCCTCTTTTTCAAAATTCCTTTTTAATTAACTAATTGTTTTGAATTTTAATTTAATTTATTTTCATTTTTCTTTTTTTTCAATTTTCGAATTTTAACTTTAAATTTAAATTAAAAACAAAAATATTCTTCTTTTCTTTTCAATTATTTTCGAAAATTTTTCTCTCTCCCATCTCCTTCTAATTCTTTATTTATTTACTAACACTTCTCTTCTTCTTAAAAATTCGAACCCTCTCCCTCTTTCTGTGTTCGAATTTCTTTTCTTCTTCTACTCACATAAAAGAATCTCTATACTGTGACATAGAGGATTCCTCTTCTTTTCTATTTTCTTCTTTTTCATATGAGCAGGAACAAGGATAAGAACATTCCTGTTGAAGCTGATCCTGAACCTGAAAGGACTCTGAAGAGGAAGCTAAGGGAAGCTAAAGCACAACTCTCTGAAGAAAATCTGACAGAAATTTTTGAAAAAGAAGGAGACATGGCCGAAAATAATAACAATGCAAGGAAGATGCTTGGTGACTTTACTGCACCAAATTCCAATTTACATGGAAGAAGCATCTTAATCCCTGCCATTGGAGCAAACAATTTTGAGCTAAAGCCTCAATTAGTTTCTCTGATGCAACAGAACTGCAAGTTTCATGGACTTCCATCAGAAGATCCTTTTCAGTTCTTAACTAAATTCTTGCAGATCTGTGATACTATTAAGACCAATGGGGTTGACTCCGAGGTCTACAGGCTTATGCTTTTCCCGTTTGCTATAAGAGACAGAGCTAGAATATGGTTGGACTCTCAACCTAAAGATAGCCTGAACTCTTGGAATAAGGTGGTCACGACTTTCTTAGCCAAGTTCTTTCCTCCTCAAAAGCTTAGCAAGCTTAGAGTGGATGTTCAAACCTTCAAACAAAAAGAAGGTGAATCCCTCTATGAAGCTTGGGGGAGATATAAGCAACTGACCAAAAAGTGTCCTTCTGACATGCTTTCAGAATGGACCATCCTGGATATATTCTATGATGGTCTATCTGAATTATCAAAGATGTCATTGGACCATTCTGCAAGTGGGTCCATTCACCTAAAGAAAATGCCTGCAGAAGCTCAAGAACTCTTTAACATGGTTGCAAATAACCAGTTCATGTACACTTCTGAAAGGAATCATGTGAGTAATGGGACGCCTCAGAGGAAGGGAGTTCTTGAAATTGATACTCTGAACGCCATATTGGCTCAGAACAAAATATTGACTCAGCAAGTCAATATGATTTCTCAGAGTCTGAATGGATTGCAAGCTGCATCCAATAGTACTCAAGAGGCATCTTCTGAAGAAGAAGCTTATGATCTTGAGAACCCTGCAATAGCAGAGGTGAATTACATGGGTAAAACCTATGGAAACACCTATAATCCCTCATGGAGAAATCATCCAAATTTCTCATGGAAGGATCAACAAAAGCCTCAACAAGGCTTTAATAATAGTGGAAGAAACGGGTTTAGCAATAGCAAGCCTTTTCCATCATCCACTCAGCAACAGACAGAGAATTCTGAGCAGAATCCATCTAGCTTAGCAAATATAGTCTCTGATCTATCTAAGGCCACTTTAAGTTTCATGAATGAAACAAGGTCCTCCATTAGAAATTTGGAGGCACAAGTGGGCCAGCTAAGTAAAAGAGTCACTGAAACCCCTCCTAGTACTCTCCCAAGCAATACAGAAGAGAATCCAAAAAGAGAGTGCAAAGCCATTACCTTACTTGGTGTGGCCGAACCCAGAGAGGAGGAGGAGGACGTGAATCCTAGTGAGGAAGACCTCCTGGGATGTTCAGTGACCAATAAGGAGTTTTCCTTTGAGGAACCAAAGGAATCTGAGGCTCATCTAGAGACCATAGAGATTCCATTGAACCTCCTTTTACCATTCATGAGCTCTAATGATTATTCATCTTCAGAAGAAGATGAAGACATTGCTAAAGAGCAAGTTGCTCAATAATTAGGAGCAATCATGAAGCTGAATGCCAAATTATTTGGTAATGAGACTTGGGAGGATGAACCTCCATTGCTCATCAAGGAACTAAATGCCTTGGTTCAACAAACTCTACCTCAAAAGAAATAGGATCCTGGTAAATTCCTAATTCCCTGTAACATAGGCACCATGACCTTTGAGAAGGCTCTGTGTGACCTGGGGTCAGGAATAAACTTAATGCCACTCTTTGTAATGGAGAAACTTGGGATCTTTGAGGTGCAAGCTGCCAGAATCTCTTTAGAGATGGCAGACAACTCAAGAAAACAAGCTTATGGACTAGTAGAGGACATGTTAGTAAAGGTTGAAGGCCTTTACATCCCTGCTGATTTCATAATCCTAGACACTGGGATGGATGAGGATGAATCCATCATCCTTGGAAGACCCTTCCTAGCCACAGCAAAAGCTGTGATTGATGTGGACAGAGGAGAGTTGGTCTTTCAACTGAATGAGGACAACCTTGTATTTAAAACACAAGGATCTCCTTCTGTAACCATGGAGAGTAAGCATGAAAAGCTTCTCTCACTGCAGAGTCAACCAGAGCCCTCACAGTCAAACTTTAAGTTTGGTGTTGGGAGGCCACAACCAAACTCTAAGTTTGGTATTGAACCCCCACATTCAAACTCTAAGTTTGGTGTTGGGAGGTTCCAACAATTCTCTGAATATATGTGAGGCTCCATGAGAGCTCACTGTCAAGCTATTGACATTAAAGCGCTTGTTGGGAGGCAACCCAATGTTATTTAATTATATCTATTTTATTTTATTATTATTTTATATTTTTTTAAGGTTGATGATCATGTGGAGTCACAAAAACTACTGAGAAATCAAAAACAGAATCAAAAACAACTTTAAAAATAGCTCACCCTGGAGGAAGAACTTACTAGCGTTTAAACGCCAGTAAGAAGCATCAAACTGGCGTTTAACGCCAGAAAGAAGCATCAAGCTGGCGTTAAATGCCAGAAATAAGCACCAGACTGGCGTTTAATGCCAGAATAGAGCATGGAAGTGGCGTTAAATGCCAGAAACAAGCAACATTTGGGCGTTTAACGCCAAAAACAAGCAGCAAGCTGGCGTTTAACGCCAGACATGCATGCTAAGGGCGTTTTACACGCCTAATAGGAGCAGGGATGATACATCCTTGGCCCCTCTGGATCTGTGGACCCCACAGGATCCCCACCTACCCCACCTCTTCTTCTCTCCTCTTCACACCTTTCCATAACACTCTTCCACAAATACCCTTCACCAATTACCTCATTCTCTCTTCCCCATCACCTCTTCACCACTCTCCCCTCCCAAACCCACCCACACATGGCCGAACCACTCACCTCCCTTCATCTCCTCCATTTTCTTCTTCTACTACCTTCTTTCTTCTTTTGCTCGAGGATGAGCAAACCTTTTAAGTTTGGTGTGGTAAAAGCATTGCTTTTTATTTTTCCATAACCATTTATGGCACCTAAGGCCGGAGAAACCTCTAGAAAGAGGAAAGGGAAGACAAAAGCTTCCACCTCCAAGTCTTGGGAGATGGAGAGATTCATCTCAAGGGTCCATAGCTCAGTAGTAGAGCATTTGACTGCACAACAAGAGAGCCCACTCATGGACCTCAACAAGAGCATGAGGAAATTCTTCACCATGAAATCTCTGAGATACCTCAAGGGATACATTTTCCTCCACACAACTATTGGGAGCAACTAAGGATAGGAGCACCAAAATCACTAAGGATGAAGCAACAAAGGCAAGGAAGAAACATAGAGGAGCTCAAGAGCACCATTGGTTCTTCAAGAAGAGGAAGACGCCACCCTCACTAAGGTGGACGCGTTCCTTAATCTCCTTGTTCTTATTTTCCTGTTTGTCATTTACTATGCTTTATGTTTATGTTTGTGTCTTATTACATGATCATTAGTATTTAAGTGTCTATGCCTTAAAGTTATGAATGTCCTATGAATCCATCACCTCTCTTAAATGAAAAATGTTTTAATTACAAAAGAACAAGAAGTACATGATTTTGAATTCATCCTTGAAACTAGTTTAATTATTTTGATGTGGTGACAATACTTTTTGTTTTCTAAATGAATGCTTGAACAGTGCATATGTCTTTTGAAATTGTTGTTTATGAATGTTAAATATGTTGGCTCTTGAAAGAATGATGAAAAGGAGAAATGTTATTGATAATCTGAAAAATCATAAAAATGATTCTTGAAGCAAGAAAAAGCAGTGAATACAAAAGCTTGCGAAAAAAAAATATGACGAAAAAAAAGAAAGAAAAAGAAAAAGCAAGCAGAAAAAGCCAAAAGCTCTTAAAACCAAAAGGCAAGAGCAAAAAGCCAATAACCCTTAAAACCAAAAGGCAATGGTAAATAAAAAGGATCTAAGGCTTTGAGCATCAGTGGATAGGAGGGCCTAAAGGAATAAAATCCTGGCCTAAGCGGCTAAACCAAGCTGTCCCTAACCATGTGCTTGTGGCGTGAAGGTGTCAAGTGAAAACTTGAGACTGAGCGGTTAAAGTCAAGGTCCAAAACAAAAAGAAGAGTGTGCTTAAGAACCCTGGACACCTCTAATTGGGGACTTTAGCAAAGCTGAGTCACAATCTAAAAAGGTTCACCCAGTTATGTGTCTGTGGCATTTATGTATCCGGTGGTAATACTGGAAAACAAAGTGCTTAAGGCCACGGCCAAGACTCATAAAGTAGCTGTATTCAAGAATCAACATACTGAACTAGGAGAATCAATAACACTATCTGAACTCTGAGTTCCTATAGATGCCAATCATTCTGAACTTCAATGGATAAAGTGAGATGCCAAAACTATTCAAGAGGCAAAAAGCTACAAGTCCCGCTCATTTGATTGGAGCTAAGTTTCATTGATATTTTGGAATTTATAGTATATTCTCTTCTTTTTATCTTATTTTATTTTCAGTTGCTTGGGGACAAGCAACAATTGTGATGAGCGGATAATTTATACGCTTTTTGGCATTGTTTTTACATAGTTTTCAGTATGATTTAGTTAGTTTTTAGTATATTTTTATTAGTTTTTAAATAAAATTCACATTTCTGGATTTTACTATGAGTTTGTGTGTTTTTCTGTGATTTCAGGTATTTTCTGGCTGAAATTGGGGGACTTGAGCAAAAATCAGATTCAGAGGTTGAAGAAGGACTGCAGATGCTGTTGGATTCTGACCTCCCTGTACTCAAAGTGGATTTTCTGGAGCTACAGAAGTCCAAATGGCACGCTTTCAATTGGGTTAGAAAGTAGACATCCAGGGCTTTCCAGCAATATATAATAGTCCATACTCTTTTTAAGTTTAGATGATGAAAACTGGCGTTCAACGCCAGCTCTATGCCCTATTCTAGAGTTAAACGCCAGAAACAGGTTGCAAAGTAGAGTTAAACGCTAGAAACAGGTTACAAATAGGCCTTTAACTCCAAGGAAGATCTCTACACATGAAAGCTTCAATGCTCAGCCCAAGAACACTCCAAGTGGGCCCCGGAAGTGGATTTCTGCATCATTTACTCATTTCTGTAAACCCTAGTAACTAGTTTAGTATAAATAGGACTTTTTACTATTGTATTTACATCTTATCTCATCTTTTGAACATCTTTGGAACGTTTTTCCTTAGACATGGAGGCTGGCCTCTCAGCCATGCCTGAACCTTCACCACTTATGTATTTTCAACGGTAGAGTTTCTACACACCATAGATTAAGGTGTGGAGCTCTGCTGTTCCTCATGAATTAATGCAAAGTACTACCATTTTTCTATTCAATTCAAGCCTATTTCTTCTCTAAGATATTCATTCGCACACAAGAATATGATGAATGTGATGATTATGTGACGCTCATCATCATTCTCACCTATGAACGCGTGCTTGACAAACACTTCCGTTCTATATGCAAACAAGCTTGAATGTGTATCTCTTAGCCTTCTGATCGTGAGATCAGAGTCTTCGTGGTATAGGCTAGAACTATTGGCAGCCATTCTTGAGATCCGGAAAGTCTAAACCTTGTCTGTGGTATTTCGAGTAGTATCCAGGAAGGGATGGCTGTGACGAGCTTCAAACTCGCGAGTGCTGGGCGTAGTGACAGACGCAAAAGAATTACTGAATCCTATTCCAATATGATCGAGAACCGACAGATGATTAGCCATGTGGTGACAACGCATCTTGGACCATTTTCACTGAGAGGATGGGAAGTAGCCATTGACAACGGTGATGCCCTACATAAAGCTTGCCATGGAAAGGAGTATGAAGGATTGGATGAAAGCAGTAGGAAAGCGGAGATTCAGAAGGAACTAAGCATCTCTATACGCTTATCTGAAATTCTCACCAATGATTTACATAATTATCTCTATCCTATTTTATATTTTAATTATATTTTAATTATCAAATATCCATAACCATATGAATCTTCCTGACTGAGATTTGCAAGATGACCATAGCTTGCTTCAAGCTGACAATCTCCGTGGGATCGACCCTTACTCACGTAAGGTTTATTACTTGGACGACCCAGTGCACTTGCTGGTTAGTTGTGCAAATTTGTGACAAAGAATTAAGATTATGAACGTGCGTATAAAATTTTTGACACCATTACCAAGGAATGAACTGTCACGATTTCTGCGCACCAAACGCCCAGAATGATACCTTTACTGGCGTTTTAACGCCAGTGAGCTATTTTTCTCTATGATTCCTCTGCTTTATGTTCTTAACCTTTATTTCCTTGACTTGTTCACTGAAAAGCATTAACAAACATGAATAACAAGATTAAATGGACTTATATAATTGTTATAAACATCTAATTTTTGATAATGGCTGGGTTGTCTCCCAGCAAGCGCTTCTTTACTATCTTTAGCTGGACTTTTACTGAGCTGTTAATTTAGTCTCAGTTTTGAGCACTCTTGCTCAACATTGCCTTCAAGATAATGTTTGACTCTCTGTCCATTAACAATGAACTTTTTGTCAAAATCAATATCCTGAAAATCCACATATCCATATGGTGACACACTTGTAATCACATATAGTCCCTTCCACCGGGATTTCAATTTCCCAGGGAACAATCTGAGTCTGGAGTTAAACAACAGAACTTTCTGTCCTGGCTCAAAGACTCTAGATGATAGTTTTCTGTCATGCCATCTTTTTGCTTTCTCCTTGTAGATTTTAGCATTTTCGAAAGTATTGAGTCTGAATTCCTTTAGCTCATTCAACTGGAGTAATCTTTTCTCTCCAACTACCTTAGCATTAAGGTTTAGGAACCTGGTTGCCCTGTAGGCTTTGTGTTCCAGTTCCACTGACAAATGACAGGCTTTTCCATACACAAACTGGTATGGAGAGGTCCCTATAGGAGTCTTGAATGCTATTCTGTATGCCCACAGAGCATCATCCAAACTTCTTGCCTAATCCCTTCTACGGGTACTCACAGTCCATTCCAGGATTCGTTTTAGTTCTCTATTTGAGACTTCAGCCTGCCCATTTGTCTGTGGATGATATGGAGTTGCCACTTTGTGGTTAATTCCATATCGGATTAGAGCAGAGTCAAGCTGTTTATTGCAGAAATGAGTGCCTCCATCATTGATCAGTATCCTAGGGACACCGAACCTGCTGAAGATATGCTTCTGGAGGAACTTCATCACTTTTTTAGTATCATTAGTGGGTGTTGCAATTGTAACTACCCATTTAGATACATAGTCTACTGCCACCAGAATATAAGTGTTTGAGTATGATGGTGGGAAAAGCCCCATGAACTTAATATCCCATACATCAAATAACTCAATCTCTAAGATCCCTTGCTGAGGCATGGCATACTCATGAGGCAGACTACCAACTCTCTGGCAACTGTCACAGTTACGTACAAACTCTCGGGAGTCTCTATAGAGAGTGGGCCAGTAGAAGCCGCATTGGAGAACCTTTGTGGCTGTTCGCTCACCTCCGAAGTGTCCTCCATATTGTGATCCATGGCAATGTCATAGGATCTTCTGTGCCTCTTCTCGAGGCACACATCTATGGATTACTTCGTCTGCACACCTCTTAAAGAGATATGGTTCATCCCACAAGTAGTACTTTGCATCAGAAATTAATTTTTTTGTTTGCTGCTTACTGTACTCTTTGGGTATGAATCTCACAGCTTTGTAGTTTGCAATGTCTACAAACCACTGTACTTCCTGAATGGAAAAGAGTTGCTCATCTGGAAAGGTTTCAGAGATCTTATTAGGAGGGAGGGACGCTCCTGCTACTGGTTCTATCCGGGATAGGTGATCAGCTACTTAGTTCTCTGTCTCTTATTTCTATATCAAACTCTTGCAGAAGCAACATCCATCTTATGAGTCTGGGTTTTGAATTCTGCTTTGTGAGGAAATATTTTAGAGCAGCATGGTTAGTGTACACAATCACTTTTGATCCTACTAAATAAGATCTGAACTTGTCAATGGCATAAACCACTGTAAGCAACTCCTTTTCTGTGGTTGTGTAATTCTTCTATGCGTCATTCAAAACACGGCTAGCATAATAAATGACATGCAGAAGCTTGTCATGCCTCTGTCCCAATACTGCGCTAATGGCATGTCACTGGCATCACACATTAGTTCGAATGATAATGTCCAATCTGGTGTAGAAATGACTGGTGCTGTGACCAGCTTAGCTTTTAGAGTCTCAAACGCCTACAGACACTCTGTGTCAAAGACAAATGGTGTGTCAGCAGCTAGCAGATTGCTCAGTGGTTTTGCAATTTTTGAAAAATCCTTTATAAACCTCCTATAGAATCCTGCATGCCCTAAAAAGCTTCTGATTGCCTTAACATTGGCAGGTGGTGGTAATTTTTCAATTACCTATACCTTAGCTTGATCCACCTCTATTCCCTTGTTCGAAATTTTGTGCCCAAGGACAATTCCTTCAGTCACCATAAAGTGACATTTCTCCCAGTTTAAAACCAGGTTAGTCCCTTGGCACCTTTTTAGAACAAGTGCTAGATGGTCAAGACAGGAGCTGAATGAGTCTCCAAATACTTAGAAGTCATCCATGAAGACTTCTAGAAATTTTTCTACCATGTCAGAGAAAATAGAGAGCATGCACCTTTGAAAGGTTGCAGGTGCATTGCACAGACCAAATGGCATCCTTCTGTAGGCAAATACTCTAAATGGACATGTGAATGCTATTTTCTCTTGGTCCTGAGGATCTACTGCAATTTGGTTGTAACCTGAATAGCCATCCAAAAAGCAGTAGTATTCATGGCCTGCTAGTCTCTCTAGCATCTGGTCTATGAATGGTAAAGGAAAATGATCCTTCCTGGTGGCTGTATTGAGTCTTCTGTAGTCAATACACATACACCACCCTGTAACTGTTCTTGTAGGAACCAGTTCATTCTTTTTATTATGAACTACTATCATGCCTCCTTTCTTGGGGATAACTTGGACAGGACTCACCCAGGGGCTATCAGAAATAGGATAAATAATCCCAGCATCTAGTAACTTAGTGACCTCTTTCTGCACCACCTCCTTCATGGCTGGATTCAGCCGCCTCTGTAGTTGAACCACTGGCTTAGCATCATCCTTCAATAGGATCTTGTGCATGCATCTGGCTGGGCTAATGCCCTTAAGATCACTTATGGACCACCCAAGAGCAGTCTTGTGCATCCTTAGCACCTAAATTAGTGCTTTCTCTTCCTGTGGCTCTAAAGCAGCGCTTATGATTACTGGGAAACTGTCATCTTCTCCCAGAAATGCATATTTCAGGGATGGTGGTAGTAGTTTGAGCTCAGGTTTAGGAGGCTTTTCCTCTTCCTGAGGAGTTTTCAGAGGTTCTTCTGTTTTCTCTGGTTCCTCCAGATCAGGCTGAACATCTCTAAAAATGTCCTCTAGCTTTGATTCGAGACTCTCAGTCATATTGACCTCTTCCACCAGGGAGTCAATGATATCAGCGTTCATGCAGTCTTTTGATGTGTCTGGATGCTGCGTAGCTTTGACAGCATTCAACTTAAACTCATCCTCATTGACTCTCAGGGTTATCTCCCTTTTTTGGACGTCAATGAGGGTTTGTCCAGTTGCTAGGAAAGGTCTTCCTAGAATGAGAGTTGCACTCTTGTGCTCCTCTATTTCCAGCACTACAAAGTCAGTGGGAAAGGCAAATGGCCCAACCTTGACAATCATGTCCTCAATTACGCCTGATGGAATCTTAATGGAGCCATCAGCAAGCTGGAGACATATCTGGATTGGTTTAACTTCATCAGTCAAACCAAACTTTTTGATAGTGGATGCAGGTATTAGGTTGATACTTGCCCCAAGATCACATAGAGCTGTCTTGGTATAGGCATCCTCTAATGTGCATGGTATCATAAAGCTTCCGGGATCTTTAAGCTTCTCTGGTAAGCTTTTTAGAATGACTGCACTGCATTCTTCAGTGAGGAAAACTTTTTTAGTTTCTCTCCAATCCTTCTTATGACTTAAGATCTCTTTCATGAACTTAGCATTAGAGGGTATTTGCTTAAGTGCCTCTGTAAATGGAATCTTTATTTCAAGAGTCCTGAGATAGTCTGCAAAGCGGGTAAATTGTTTATCCTGTTTCGCTTGGCAGAGTTTCTGAGGATAAGGCATCTTGGCTTTATATTCTTCAACCTTAGTTGTTGTAGGTTTATTTCCTACAGAAGTGGTTGGAGAAGCTTGCTTAAGCGGGTTGTTATCAGCACTTGCAGGTGTCTGATCCCCTATTGGCATTTGAACGCCAGAATTGGGTGCTTTTTGGGCGTTTAACGCCAGATTTCCACCATTTTCTGGCATTTGGACGCCAGAACTGGCCATCCATTGGGCGTTTAACGCCAATTTTCCCCCTTTTCTAGCGTTTGAACGCCAGAATCATTCCTCTCTGGGCTCTTACCGTCCTCAGAGAGATTTTGGGCAATGGCTTGGTCATCCTCTATCATTTGTTCCTTTCTTGGCTTTCTGCTACCTTGAGTTGAGATATTCAATGTCTTCCTACTCCTTAACTGAACAGCTTGGCACTCTTCTGTTATCTATTTAGAAAGGGTAAAAAAAAAGGATCCAAGGCTTTGAGCATTAATGGATAGGAGAGCCCAAAGGAATAAAATTCTGGCTTAAGCGGCTAAATCAAGCTATCCCTAACCATGTGCTTGTGGCGTGAAGGTGTCAAGTGAAAAGCTTGAGACTGAGCGGTTAAAATCGTGGTCCAAAGCAAAAAGAGTGTGCTTAATAGCTCTGGGCACCTCTAACTAGGGACTCTAGCAAAGCTGAGTCACAATCTAAAAAGGTTCACCCAGTTATGTGTCTGTGGCATTTTTGTATCCGGTGGTAATATTGGAAAACAAAATGCTTAGGGTCACGGCCAAGACTCATAAAGTAACTGTGTTCAAGAATCAACATACTGAACTAGGAGAATCAATAACACTATCTGAATTTCTGAGTTCCTATGGATGCCAATCATTTTGAACTTCAAAGGATAAAGTGAGATGCCAAAACAGTTCAGAAGCAAAAAGCTACTAGTCCCGCTCATCTAATTGAAACTAATATTCATTGATATTTTTGAGATTTATTGTATATTCTTTTCTTTTTATTCTATTTTGTTTTTAGTTGCTTGGGGACAAGCGGATAATTTATACCCTTTTTGGCATTATTTTTACATATTTTTTAGTATGTTTTAGTTACTTTTGATTATATTTTTATTATTTTTTATGAAAAAATCAAATTTCTGGACTTTACTATGAGTTTGTGTATTTTTCTATAATTTTAGATATTTTTTGGCTGAAATTGAGGGACCTGAGCAAAAATCTGATTCAGAGGCTGAGAAAGGACTGCAGATGCTGTTGGATTCTGACCCTCCTGTACTCGAACTGGATTATCTGGAGCTACAGAGGCCCAATTGGCGCGCTCGCAATTGCATTGGAAAGTAGACATCTCTGGATTTCCAACAATATATAATAGTCCATACTTTGCCCGAGATTTTATGGCCCCAACTGGCGTTAAACGCCATTCAGAGACCCTTTTCTGGCGTAAAACGCCAGAACTGGCACCAGAACTAGAGTTAAACGCCCAAACTGGCACCCAAGCTGGTGTTTAACTCCAAGAATGGCCTATGCATGTGAAAGCTTCAATGCTCAGCCCAAGCACACACCAAGTGGACCCTGGAAGTGGATTTCTGCACTATCTGCACTTAATTACTCATTTTCTGTAAACCTAAGTTTCTAGTTTAGTATAAAAACTACTTTTAGAGATTCATTATAGTAACTCAGGACATTTTACATTTCATATTGTATCTCCTACAGCATGAGTCTCTAAATCCCATAGGTGGGGGTAAGGAGCTCTGCTGTGTCTCAATGGATTAATGTAATTACTACTGTTTTCTATTCAATCACGCTTGATTCTGTTCTAAGATACTCACTCGTACTTCAATATAGAGAATATGATGATCCGTGACACTCATCATTATTCTCATCTTTATGAACGCGTGCCTGACAACCACTCCCGTTCTATTTGAGCTCAACGTAGTCGTTGGGCGACAACTTGAGTGTGTATCTCTTGGGTGTCTAATCCACGGACCGAATCCATGGGATTAGAACCTTCGTGGTAGAGGCTAGAACCAATTGGTAGCATTCCTGAGATCTGGAAAGTCTAAACCTTGTCTGTGATATTCCGAGTAGGATCTAGAACGGTATGACTGTGACAAGCTTCAAACTCACGAATGTTGGGCGCAATGACAGTGTGCAAAAGGATAGAGAGATCCTATTCTGATGCTACTGAGAACCGACAGATGATTAGCCGTGCGGTAGCTGTACCTGGTATTTTTCATCCGAGACGAGAAATCCGACAGTTAATTAGCCGTGCAGAAATCGTGCTTGGTAATTTTAATCCGAGAGGATCATACAGCTTGCCATTGAAGGAAGCCATGCATGTTTAGAGAAGAAGACAGTAGGAAAGCAAAGATTCAGACGACAGAGCATCTCCAGAACCTCAACCTGTTTCTCATTACTGAATCACAAGTACCATTTATTTCATGTTATTTACTTTTCATAAACAAAATCTACTTTATTATTAATCTCCTGACTAAGATTTACAAGATAACCATAGCTTGCTTCAAGCCGACAATCTCCGTGGGATCGACCCTTACTCACGTAAGGTATTACTTGGACGACCCAGTGCATTTGCTGGTTAGTTGTGTGGAGTTGTGAAAAGTGTAATCACAATTTCGTGCACCAGTGCAAAAGAAGAACTAAAAAAGAATTGGAGGAGGAGTTGAGGAAGTTCAGAGAAAAATTGGAAAAAGAAAGAAGGGACCATGAAGAAGAAATGAGACGCTTAGCACAATTCTATGCTGAAAACCCATCCACTCTCTTTCCTTGGTTAAAGGAAGAAAACAATACCACAAGAGGAGTAGTGCTTAGCAAGGAGGGTGAAGATCAAATGGTGGGTACAAGGGAGGAATTGGAAAAACAAGAAAAAGAGGCACCTATACCAAGTGAGATTCCTATGAAGAAGGAAGAGGTTGTGAGAGTATATAAGCCCAGGGCTCTGTACCCACAGAGGCTACTAAAGGTGACAAATGAACATGCAAACTCACTCCCAAAGGAAGGAATACAAAATCAAGCAGAAGAAAGGGAGAAAGTCAATCAAGGGAGTCCACACTCCAATAAAACAGAAAGTTGCATAAAGGGTGAGTTCATTGGACCACAAATTCAAAAAGCTCTTGATGAAAAAGACACTTCAACCAGCACACAACAACCAAGTCTTGAAATCAAAGAAGTGAAGGCAATTAACAAAAGAAACAAAAAGAGGATACTGACCAAGAAAAGAAGGACAATATCCATGAAGAAGAAAAGGTTAACCAAAAGTAATCCCACCCCTACTCCAACAAGCAAGTCTACTCAAGCTAACAACAGAAGAAAGCTTGCTGGGGAGAGGCACTCAAAACAGGGGGCATTGACTGGCCCCTCTTTCCTCTTGAGGTCATTCCTCTTAACCAAATGGAAGAAGAGGAAGAAAGCCATGATCAACATGTCAAGCTAATGACATTAAAAGAGCGCTTGTTGGGAGGCAACCCAACCGTAGGTAACATTTCCTTTCTTTGCTTTATTTATTTTCAAATAATTTGGCATATGATTGCATTCTAAGTTTGGTGTTGCCATGCAACAATTTGATTTCTAAAGCTTCACTGGGTACTTGCTTCATTCTAAAATGAAAGTGCCACACTTGGTGCTCTGGGCGTGGCATGCCAGGCCAACGAAACAGAGAAGGGTTGCTTTACACAACACAATGGGCATGCCACTTGGTGCTCTGGGCGTGGCACGCCAAGATTGTGAAGCCAACCATCATCAATGGGTGTGCCACTTGGAGCTCTGGGCGTGGCACGCCAAGCTTGGGTCTCAAAGAGGGCGTACCACTTCGTGTTTTGGGTGTGGCACGCTAGGCTTAAGTTCCAGAGGAGTGATTTTGAGACCCACTATGGGTTGGCATGCCAAGCATTGGGCGTGGCACGCCAGGGCATATGCTAGCATGACCTCCTCTCATTCAAATGAAGTGATTCTAGTGCCATTATAAAATAGACATCTAGAGCTTTCCAACCATATATAACACTTTATAATGGACACTGGAATTGAGGAAGCCCGAAAACACAAGGAGCAAAACACGTCCCTGTAGAGTTACCAGCCTGACCTCTTCATCTTCAAAGGAGCATAACTTGGGTTGTCGAGGTCCAAATGATGTGATTTTAGTGGAGTTGGAAATCTGACATCAAGAGCTTTCCAACGATATATAATACTCTAAGGTGGACATTAAAACTAGAGGTGAAAAAGGCCATGATTTCAGAGTTGCAAAACCTGGGCGTGCCACTTGATATTGAAGGCGTGGCACGCCAGCTCTATTTTCATAATGGGCGTGCCACTTGGTGTTCTGGGTGTGGCACGCCAGTTCTAATGGCCAGAGAGGTAGATTTTGTGCATCATTAAAGGCGTGGCACGCCAAAGAGTGGGCGTGGTACGCTAGTTTCACAACACAAGGGGCTTGGCACGCTGGGGTACTTGACAGACTGACCTCTTCACCTTCAATTAGAAATAACATGAGTTACAGAGGTCCAAATGAGTTGATTTCAACGGCGTTGGAAAGCTAATATCTAGGAATTTCCAAAAATATATAATACTTCATAGTGGACAATCAATTTGAGGCCCAAAAAACTCCATTCTTTCAACGTTGCAAAGTGGGTCACAATCCAAAGAGCGAATTCAAGTGGGAGTGGCACTTGAAACCACACGTCAACTTCTCCTTGCAGCCCCCAACCTTCAACCAAGCCCACTCCAACTCTCATTCAAGCCACAGTTTTCAACCAATCAAGGCCACAAGAAGTATCTAGAATAGTTTATTTTTATTTCATTGTAATTTGCTTTCAATTTCATTTAAGTTTGTAATTTAGGAGAGCCTATATAAAGGCCTTAGTTTCATAAAATTAGAGAGGATATTTGGAGAATAATTTGGCTAGAGAGGGGTCTTCAGACTCCCTCTTCTCACCCACACTTCTCTCTTCTTCCACCTTCTTACTTGTAAATATTTTAGTTATGAATCACTAACTCTTTCCATTGGGAAAGAGAGCTCTATTGTTTTTCAACGGATTAAGTTGTTTTTATTCTTCTACTTCTTTTCATATCTCTTTGATTTACTAGAAGGAATTTCATTCTTCATGGTAGCATTCAATTATCTTGGAAAAAGAGATTGAATGTATTTGGGTTTTATGTGAACCTTGGAAAAGGAATCATAAAACCATGCTTGAAAATCCTTCTCACACTTGAGTAGATTTGGGTTTTAGGTTGGATATTGTGACATTAATCCTCCCAATACTTGGATTTAGGAAAGTGTGTGGTATAATCAGGGACCATTCTTCATCTCTTCATGAGCAATTAGACCAAAGAATTGGCTATTGATCAAGGTTGGGGAGATTGAGTTACCAAGGAATTGGGACTCAATCACTCATGATTGCCAAGAGGTCAATGAGTTGCATGATTGAAGATGAGATGAAATCAATTAATCTGGAGAATACAATATCTCTTGATCCCAATGCTTATTTTATCTTTCTTTCTTTTATTTACTTTATGGTTATTTACGTTTTCTGCACTTTACATTTCCAGCACTTTACTTTCTTGTACTTTACTTTCCTTGCCATTTACTTTCTTGTACTTTATTGCTTTCCTTTACTTTTATGTCATTTACATTTCCTTGTTGCTTATCATCAAATTGTGATCGTCTAACTAGTCTAATCAATCAACTATTGCTTGCTTAATCCGTTAATCTCTGTAGACTCGACCCCACTCCATTGTGGGTTATTACTTGACAATAATTTGGTGCGCTTCCCAAAGAGTGGATTCATTATATGTGGGAAGTGAAATCCGGACTCATCAGTAATCGACTCAAACATAGAGTTCCAGCCACTTCTTGAACACCAATCTTCATGCTCTCAAATGCCTTGAGCAACTCTTTTTCTCAAAGCATCATCCAGGAAGCATACAACGACTTCCGACTTAGCGCATCTGCCACGACATTCGCTTTCTTCGGATGGTAATACAACTCAAAGTCATAGTCCTTCCGCAACTCCATCCACCTCCTTTGTCGCATATTGAGCTCTTTTTGATCGAAGAGATATTTCAAGCTGTTGTGATCAGAGAAAACTCGGAATTTAACCCCATAGAGGTAATGTCTCCACACCTTTAGCGCAAACACAACCGCAGTGAGTTCCAGGTTGTGCATTGGGTAATTAATTTCGTGAGGTCTCAATTATCGCGAGGCATACGCCACAACATTCCGGTGCTACATCAGCACGCACCCCAGACCCTTTAGTGAGGCATCACAATATACCTCGAATGGTTCACTCGGCTCGGGTAACACCAACACAGGCGCGGTGGTCAACTTTTGCTTCAACGCTTGAAAGCTTTCCTCACACTCTGAAGTCCAAATAAAAGGCGTGCCCTTGCGGGTTAACTTGGTTAACGGCAATGCTATATGCGAGAAGCCTTTAATGAATCTTTGATAGTAGCCAGCTAATCCCAGAAAACTCCTTATTTCTGTAACTGAGGTCAGTCGTCCCCAATTCATCATTGCCTCCACCGTAGAAGGATCAATTACTATCCCCAGTTTACTCACCACGTGACCCAAAAACTTCACCTCACTCTTCCAGAACTCACATTTAGATAGCTTGGTGTACAATTTTCTCTCCTTCAAAATTTGTAAGACGGTTTGCAAGTGCTCGGCATGCTCTTTTTCGGTCTTAGAATAAACTAGTATGTCATCAATGAAGACGACAATAAACTTATCCAAGAATGGGCAGAAGATTCTGTTCATATAGTCCATAAACACTGCAGGAGCGTTTGTTAACCCAAAAGACATTACAGTGTACTCGTAATGACCATAACGAGTCCTGAAACCAGTCTTAGGGATGTCCTTGTCTCTCACCCTTATCTGGTGATAACCGGATCGCAAATCAATCTTGGAGAAGACTCCAACTCCCTGTAACTGATCCCTGAGATCGTCAATCCTCGGCAGTGGATACTTGTTCTTTATTATGACCTTGTTAAGTTGTCTATAATCCACACAGAGCCGCATACTCCTGTCTTTCTTTTTCACCAGTAACACAGGTGCTCTGCATGGAGAAACGCTTGGTCGAATAAAGTTCTTACCCAACAGATCCTCTAGCTGAGACTTTAGCTCGGCCATTTCTAAAGGCAGGATTCGGTAAGGGGCAATCAAGTTTGGCCCCGTTCCAGGTACTAACTCAATAGTAAACTCAACCTCTCAGTTAGGTGGTAATTCATCAATATCGTCGGGAAACACCTCCGGAAACTCAGACAGAAATGGAATTCGTTCAAAGCTTTGATCATCACCCGAGACACCCACTGTTAATAGCAAAATATCCTGACATTCGGCCCCCGAACAATTCACCATCATAGAATTCAAGTAATAGCTATTTACCACAACCGGCCCTTCTGTAACTTCCGGCATAAAGCACACTGACTTTGCAGAACAGTCGAGCAGAACATGGTTCTTAGATAACTAGTCCAACCCCAAGATAAGATCAAGACTGGTCATCGGCAAGCAAATCAAATCATGTACAAAATCACGTTCTTTAACCCTAAAAGAAACTTGCGGACATCCTAACCTAGTCACCATGGCTTCATGGGTGTCATTATACACTTTCAGATCATAGCCCCAAAGCACAATCTTCAATCCTAACTCACTAGCCTTTTCAAATGCAATGAATGAATGTGATGCTATAGAATCAAATAAGGCATTTAAAATCTGACCAACCATTTCACAGTTACCTCGGATAAGTGTCTCGGACCTCTCGGCACCTATAGCGAGGTAGTGAACACCTGACCAGGCTGCTGTGTCCTTCCAGTACCCTCTCTCTGCTTCTCTGGACAGTTTGAGGCTTTATGCCCCAGCTTGCCACATGAGTAACATAATCCCCATCCAGCCTTGCACGGAACACCAGGATGGTAACTCTCACATCTAGCACACACCTGCTCATTCTGAGGCTGCTATCCAAATCTTCTTCCTGGGACATTGTTGTTGTTGGGTCTTCTGAAGTTATTCTGACCCGAAGTCCTCTGTGGTGCAAAACCTCCCCGCTTGAAGGGTGGAACTCTAGGAGCAAAACTCTTCCCTTGGTTCCGTGGGAATGATCCCCGTTGGCTTCCTCTTTCTGCAGCTGCCTTCTTCACACACTCTCGATGACTCTGCTCTTGTTTACCAACTCGGAGAAGGTCCTAATCTCTATAGGCCCCACTGAGCTGTAGATGTCGCTTCAGAGCCCTCCTTCATACTTGATACACTTCCACTCTTCGAAGTCTTACGGAGCTCCTTGACACATGTGGGAGAATCTGAACAGCTACTCAGACACAGACATAGTTCCCTGCTTTAGCTGCAGTAACTCCAGTTCCTTGGCCGTCTTGGCAAAATTTGGAAAATACTTCTTGTAGAATTCCATCTGGAAGGCATCCCAAGTGATAGCGTCATCACCCTGCTGCAGGAGATGTCAGGTTCCCTGCCACCAATGCGATGCTTCCTCGGTAAGCAGATAAGTAGCAAACTCGACGCACTGCTCTTCTGGCACCATCTGTGCTTGCGGTGCTCGCTCCATCGCCTGAAACCAAGTATCGGCTTCAGTAGGGTTGCTGATTCCCTTGAACTTCGGCGGGTTAACCTTTAAGAAGGTCGCCAACGTCATCGAACCTTGAGTCCCGTTTCTGCCATTTCCCCCATTATGATTGTTGTTCATCTGCTGCCCGAGTGTCTCAGCAGTGGCCTGCATAGCAGCAACCATATTTTGCAATGCCTCCATAAAGTTCACCGGGTCATTCGGGTTAGTTTCTGGCCCATGAGTACCGGTACGTCCTCTCCCAAGGCCTCGACCGTGTCCACGAGGCGCCATCTGGTGCCTATACACACCTAACAATCGATATCAAGTTGATCAGTCTCAATATCGGAAGTCTGGTGCTTCAAAGTCCCAAATACATGCTCATGAACATTTATGCTAGTTATATCAAGAGTACCGGTACATCCTTTCCCAAGGCCTCGACCGCATCCACGAGGCACCATCTGGTTCCTATACACACCAAACAATCGATATCAAGTTGATCAGTCTCAGTATCAAAAGTCTAGTGCTTCAAAGTCCCAAATGCATACTCATGAATGTTTATGCCAGTTATATCTATCAGATATCCTAGTAGCACACAAACACAGACACAGAGAATACACAGAAGCATAGTCAGTCTGTCTCTTAGGCTCTACAGGAACGAACTGCTCTGATACCATAATGTAACACCCTACCACACAGAGTCTTATGCATAAGTAATAAAACAGAGGTGGCGAGGTATTACGACCTCTAAAAGCAAAATTTAGTACGTATAGTAGTGTAAAAAGTTTTGTAACTAGGAGCCTTTGAAGAAAAATGGGTAAATCAAAACCGATAAATCGAAAAGCGCAACACTCCGGTTGACAGCGTAAATGAAACAGACAAGGATAAGCTAACGCGAGAGTATATACATAGGAGTGCCAAAATACAAATATCAATACTCAGAACTCAGTTTGCGAAGAGAACCGGTCTGAGCATATAAGTATACATACATATATAGAGGAACTACCCAAAATAAAGCCCAAAGCACAAGATACAAAACCTATTTCTCCAAAATAACCTCTAAGAGGAGATAATACAAAATACATATGAACAGTGGAGAATATAAGTATCTAAACAAGTATATATGATCAAAATAAAATCCCAAGAGCTAAGGATCTTCGCCAAAAAGAAGTCTCTAGCATGCCTCAATGAGGAGCCTCACGTCCTGCATCTGAAAACCACAAAATCTACATGGGTAAGAATCGGAGGTTCTCAGCATGGTAACAATGCCCAAATATCTAACGCGTAATGTCCTGGGAAAGCCGAAGGGAATCCTAGAACTTCCAAATTATAATCAAAGCGCATAAACATGCTGAACCATAAGAAATGTAAATAGGCGAGTAACTTAAGGATCTTCAGACTAACTAAATATCCCTTTTCCAAATCCTGCAAACCTCCCAACTGCCAACAGTAATTGAAATGCAAACACAAGTATATCAAACAAAGAAATGCACAAGTAGGAAGCAGATATAACAGTTAGGTATATAGCAAGTAATGATGCAATCAATTAGGCATTCCAAACAAGTCACATATAATGCATATGATGCATGCCTGTCCTAGTGGCTGATGAGTCTCATCTGTCGGTTATAAAGCCAACCCGACAAGTCCTGGTAGCTAACCATTGGACTGTCCCTCTGTCGTGCATCCCCAACTCGAGTTATTCTCAACATAAATCGTAATTCATATCCAACACCCTCAATGGTGTATATTCACGGGGGCGAGCTCATTCGGAACTTTCACAGTGTCTGACCACACTGTTCAGCAGAGTATCGAGTCTCCACATGGAGCACGTGGTGGCTAGCCACTGCTTTCACCCAGGAAAACTCGTATCTCAGATAGGTGGAATGCAATAATCACAATAATCAACAATTCAGCATATATGCATTCAATCACAGTCATTCATTGACATTCATCTCAGCCATCCGGCTTATAAATCATAATTCATAACCAGCCATAGCCATCATCACACACATAGCCATTCGGCTCATTTCATACTCAGCCATTCGGCTCATACCATTCTCAGCCCTTTCGGCTTATATTATACTCGGCCATTCGGCTCATCTCATACACCGCACTCTACCACCCTCCTCCACAACTCATATCATCATTATTAATCATAACTCGTCATAGTATTCCCTTTCTTCATCCACAAGTTACCCCCTTCCCTAGCTTCCTCTCAATCACTAGGCATTTTACATTAATTTATGATGTAAAAGATGAAAACGGAGGTTTATAAGCCAGAAACAGTGTCTCAGAAAGTTGCAAGCTTGTTGGAAATGTGAAAGACTTGAAAACAAAAGCTTTAGGAAAGAATAGGGTCACGTGCGTACACACAGGGGTGTGCGTGCGCACGCCCAGAAGTATTTTTAAAACGTGTGCGCATACATAGGCTTGTGCGTACGCACAGAAAGTAAAATCTCCATTGTTGAGTGCGCGCACAAGGTGTGCTAGCGCCACCAACAGGATGTCATTCCCAACGTGTGCGTGCGCATAGGCTTGTGCATATGCACAGCTCACAAAACCTTATTGGTTGTATGCACGCACAGGGCGTGCTAGTTATATACCTCAATTTTGTGGTTTATATTGTGTAGAATTTGGGAGGGTTTTGTCAATATTTTTCACACTTATTCACAAGAATTGCATAGTTTTATGTCCTCTTCCTAATATTGCCCCATGATGAAAAACACGCTTCTTTTGCTGTAAAATTGCTATATTTTGATCCTCTTTTATTACCATTCGATGCCGTGACGTGTTTGCTGAGTGATTTTAGAATTTATAGGGCAAGAATGGCCTAGAAGAGAGAAAGAAAGCATGCACAAGAGGAAGGAACATGAAGATTTGGATTTTGGAAATTTCAGCAATGGGCGCGCACGCGCACCTCGCACGCACGCGTGGATGTGGACAGCTGGAAGCGGCGCGTAAGGATCGACGCATCCGTGCGGATTAGAGAAATCCACACCGGCACGCACGTGTACATGGCGCGCACGTGTGGATCGCAAAAACCAATCGGCGCGCATGCACGCATGGCGCATATGCGCGATAAGCTGCACGTGACCTCCTTAAAGGAAATCGTGCTTGGCGATTTCTGAGGCTCAAGAGGCCCAAATTCAAGCTGGTTTTGCATGGAAAAGACCCAAGGATGCTAGGGGAAAGGGGGGATCATTCATTCACACTTAGACACAATTTTTAGCTGGTTTTTGGTTTTTGTTCTTCTAGAGAGAGAAACCCTTGTTCCTCTCTAGATCTAGTTTTATTTGATTTTCTCTTGTTGAATTCTGAATTGGATCTTGTTAATTACTAGTTTTGGTTGCTTAATTTGAATTCCTTAGCATAATTTTGTTTAGATCTTGTGTTAGATTTATGTTTTCTTGTCAATTGTCATTTTATACCCATTTCATGAATCTTGTGAATCTTGAATTGCTAATGTTACATTGATGATTTTCATGGTTAATTGTGTTGTTTGAGTGATTGTGTGTTGATAATTGTTAGTGGGTACTTGTTAAGTTTAATTTAATTGCACTTTGAATATGTCTTTTAGTAACGCTTACCATGTGTTTGATGAAATGTTTTCTTTGATTATGGAGTAGTTCTCTTTATTCTTGGCCTAGGCTAAGGGAATTGGGTAAACTTGAGTCATTGGGTCTAATGGATTTGATGATTTGGGAACCCTTAGTGGTCAATTTGATAGCCATTGACACTAGCCTACTACTAAGTCAATTAGTAGCTAGGTTGGACCTTATGGGTTGATGTTGACTAAACCATTTAACATACTTCAAGTATAGAAGTAGACTTAATGAGTTTGGTTCCTTATAATTGTCAAGATATGGTTATTAGACAAGGATAGTGACCCCAATTTCCATGTCGATCCAAGAGTTGTTTTATCATTCATATTTGAAAACCCAAAAATCCTAATTGCTTGTCTTAGTCATAGTTATTTGGTTAGTCTTATAGTAGAATTATATTGGATGTTATCTTATTAATTTGGACTTGCTCACATCTTGCTTTAGTTGTTGGAATTAGTTTCTTGCACTCAAGGTTACTTGCTTGTTAGGATTCTTAGTTTAATTTCTTGCTCATGATTTACAACCCCGGAATTCTAACCGATGTTGAAGCACATGTTTGTCCATTCCTTGTGAGACGACCCGAGGTTTGAATACTTCGGTTACTTTTATTGGGGGTTGAACTTGTGACAACCAATTCCTTCGAAATTTGATTTGAGGATTGATTATCAGTTTGGGCTATACTAACAACGGAATTATTTGTGGAATTCCCAACCGGTATAAATCCTTCTCATCAATTTTTTGGCGCCGTTGCCAGGGAATGGTTGCAACATATGCCTTGATATTGGTTATGTGAATATGTGAATATTGTAGATAGTTTACTTTCTTTCAATACTTAGCTATAGTTTAGATTTCCTTTGTATGTGTGCTATGACTCCCAAGTTTGATGACTCGGTCTCAACCGAATTCTAGCTTAGCCGAGTTTGACCCTGAGATTGAAAGAACCTTGTTACACACTCGGCAAGCTAGACGGCGGTTGGATTATACGGCTAGTACTTCGGCCTCTCTTGAGGAACATACCGAATCACTAGACGGTACCGAGAGTGACTTGGAGTCCGCTACTTCCTATTCTTCTGTTGGCACTACTAATACATCTTTGCATCCTACAGGTGAACCATATATGGCGGAGCCACGACGGATCACTTTGCATGAGCAAGGAGCTTTGGATATCATACTTCAACCTTTGCAAGCGAGGTATCCCAACCTTGATCCAAACTTTGAGTTGAAGAGTAGCTTGATACATCTACTTCCTAAGTATCATGGGTTGCCTGGTCAAGACCCCATCCGACATCTAAGAGACTTTCAAGTTTCTTGTTCTACGGCTCAAAGGGATGGAGCCGATGAGTTGGCTATTATGGTTTTTGCCTTTTCTTTCTCTCTTGAAGGGCAAGCAAAGACATGGTTTTATGCGCTACCGGATGAGATTGTGACCAATTGGGATTGCTTGAGAAGAGAGTTTCTAGATAAATTCTTCCCACCGGAGAAGACCGATTACGTCCGAAAGGAGATCTCAGGTATAATGCAAAAGGACCAAGAGAGTTTATATGAGTATTGGACTCGGTTCAATAGGCTATTGGAATCTTGTCCACACCATGGATTGAACACTCACTTGCTCATTAGTTACTTCACCGGAGGTCTTTGTGTGGAAGATAGAAGATTGCTCACCGCTTCTAGTGGTGGTTCCCTTTCAAAAAATAAGACGGAGGGAGAAGCTTGAAAATTGATAAATGATGTTGCCGAGGCTACACAACATGTAAGGGTGAGAAGTAATCCTCTCAAGGGTGTGGTAGAACCATCCCCTTCCGAAGCAAGCTTAACGAAAGCGCTTGGGGACATGACCACTATCCTCACGCAAATACAAAAAGATCAAAAGGAATACTACTCCATCTAAGCCATCCAAGCCCCACCCCCAGTTGCTCAACTTGAAGGCCCTCCTAGGATTTGTGGTTTGTGTGCTAGCACCACACATTACACCGATCAATGCCATCAAATTCAAAAGGAGCATGCCCTTGTTGTGGCCAATGTGAATTACAACAACCGTCTGCCCTATCCTTCTAAAGGCCAAAACAACTACTCTCATGGTAGTAATCAAACTCAAGAGTGGAGGGATAATATAGAAGGGAGCAATCAAAATCAAAGATGGAACAACTCTTCTTATCATCACAACAACAACCAATCTTCATCCCAATATCACCATAACAACAACAACCACCAAGCCAACCAAAATTACCACAACCAAAACCAAAGCAACTACACCAAATACCAAGCACCACACCATAGACAACAATCCAACCAAACCTCTTCATCTTCCACCAATCAAGTTGATGAGCTTAGAGCCGCTATGGAGAAACGGGACGAGAGCAACAAGGCTCAATTTGATGCCTTGGGTGCTCAATTGGCCAACCTCACTGACATGCTTTCAAAGATGTCCATGCCCTCCTCCAACAACAACACCAACCAACCCTCAAGATCTTTTAACCTTCCATCCCAACCCATTCCAAACTCCAAGCGCGGTCTCAATGCCATCACTCTACGGTCGGGGACTACATTGGAGGAGCTTGATAAACCATTATTTTATGATTTATATTGTGTTTAATTGTGTGGTTTTATCAAATCTTTACCCATTTATTCATATGATAAGCATGTATTTACAATTCCTTCCCAAAATTACTCCATGGTTGAAAACTTGCTTCCTAGAGACTTT
The DNA here is from genome assembly GCF_003086295.3 of Arachis hypogaea. NCBI lineage: Eukaryota > Viridiplantae > Streptophyta > Magnoliopsida > Fabales > Fabaceae > Arachis > Arachis hypogaea. Next base: position 34,543,992 of record NC_092046.1, on the reverse strand, counting down.
CAATTATGTATTTTAATTCTCCTTTATCCCATTCGATGTCGTGATTTGTGTGTTAAGTGCTTCAGGCTTCATAGGGCATGAATGGCTTGGAAATTGGAGAGGAGGCTTGCAAAAATGGAAGGAACACAAGAAACTAAGGAGATGACTAGTGAGCAATGACGCGAGCGCATGGCCCACGCAAACGCGCGAAGTGAAGAATTCACAGCGACGCGGATGCGTGCCTGACGCAAACGCGTGGATTGGAGTCTGCACGAGTGACGCGAACGCGTGAACCACGCGAACGCGTGACAAGAAAAATCGCTGACTGACGCGAACGCGTAAACGACGCGTACGCGTGACCTGCGCGATCTGCAAAAATAACAGAATACGCTGGGGCGATTTCGGGCTGCTTTTTGACCCAGTTTTTGGCCCAGAAACACAGACTAAACCTAGGGAACATATAGAGACTCAAGACGCATCCACACACATTGAGATTCATCACATTAGGATTACACTTAGTTTCAGATCTGAGTTTTTAGAGTTGCATTACATTGATAGTTTATGCTTTTGCTTGGATTTTTGGATGCTGAAAGTCATTACCTCCGTTGAAGACATTACTTTAGTTTGTTTCCTTATTCCTTTATTTTTAATTAGTTACTCATTGACTCTATTCAATTAAGTATGTTACATTTTGAATTTATTAATATATGAAGTTATTTTTATTTTAATTAATTTTAATTCTCTATTTTATTTTAATTAATTATGTCTTCTCATATTTTTATGATTATTAATTTCATGTCAATGGAGTAGAATTTCCACTTGACATGGAGGTTGATTAAGAGGTGATACTTGAGTTGGAATACTCAAGTGCTTGGTTAAACTGGACGTTGTTGGCTAATTCCATACCTACTAACACTAGACCTCCCCAAGGGAGAAGGCTAGGATCTGAGGGTAAGAGTTAGTTCAATCACCATACCTTTCCTTATTTAGTAAGGGAAAATCGAGTGAGAACAACAACCTTTTTACACCACACTTAAGAAGATCCCAACAAGGATAGAAGTTCCACTTAATTATTCCCCCAGTCAAGGCCTTTTATTCAGAGTATCAATAATTATTCTTAGTTTATTTTTATTGCCTTATTTCACAATTATTTTAAATTGCTCATTATCAAACTCAACTTTCTGGGAATTTTCTTATTAATAAATTATCACTCTTTCCTGCAACTCGTTGGGAGACGACATGAGACTCATACTCCCAGTATTTTATTTCTAAAATTTGTGACAACCCTTTTTAAATTGGTGATGCAGATCTTAGCTGGTTAAGAGCTATACATGCAACACTGTCTCTTAATTGAAATCTCTAAATTGGTTAACTTCTGCCACGCATCAATTTTTGGCATCGTTGCCGGAGAGTTGCAATAGCGTGATAAATTATTAATTAGTGTATATATTTTATTTTTATTTACATATTTTATTTTATTTATGTTACCATGAGTTACATGTCTTTCTCATTGAATGACGTGTTCATTGCCTGATCTGAGTTTATTCTCATTTGATCCTGAAATTGAAAGAACTCTTTCACATATTAGACGAACTCGACGTCGGTTAGCCTCCAAGGGTGGTGAAGTGATTATTATCAATTCACCAGTCTCATCTGAGGGCGAATTTGAACCGCCATTTGAGAGCGAGACAAGCTCATTTACTACTGATCCAGTTGATTTACGTGCAGAAAACATGGCAGCACCTAGGAGGATTACTCTCCAGGAGGCAGAAGCCCCAGATTTTACACTGCAGCCATATCAAGTGCGTCACCCAACTGCAACTGCAGATTTTGAACTAAAAACCGCACTGATCAACTTGATGCCCAAGTTTCATGGCTTACCTGCTCAAGAGCCTATCAAGCACCTTAGGGATTTCCAGACAGCCTGTTCTACTGTTAGGCATCATGGTGCAGATAAAACTTCTATTCTGTTAACCGCTTTTCTGTTTTCTCTTGAGGGAACGGCGAGGGAGTGGTACTACTCCCAACCTGAAGCAATTGTTACCAACTGGGATACACTTAGAAGAGAATTTTTGGAAAAATACTTCCCAGCTGAAGTCACAGATAGACTGAGAAAAGAGATCTCCTGCATTATTCAAGGTGAATCAGAGACTCTCTTTGAATATTGGGAGCACTTCAACAATCTTCTGGACGCATGTGATGCACGGAAACTTGTCTCTCAACAATTTTCCCTCGGCAAGTATACCGAATTGTCGTCAAGTAAAAACTCACAATAGAGTGAGGTCGAATCCCACAGGGATTGATTGGTCAAGCAACTTTAATTGGAGGAATGTTCTAGTTGAGCTAAGCAGAATTTGATTGGAGAATTGCAGAAATTTGAATGGCGGAAAGTAAATGGCAGGAAATGTAATTACTGGAAATAAAGGACTGAATGTAAATGACGGAATATAAATTGCAGAATATTAAATGGGGAATGGGGAAGATGAACATAAAAGTAAATGGCAGAAAGTAAAGAGAATGGGTAAGATCAGAAATGGGAAGTTCATTGGGCTCAGGAGATGTTGTATTCTCCGGATCAAGTTCATTTTCATCTCTTCCTCAATCAATGCATTCATTGATCTCCTTGGCAATCTTAAGTGATTAAATTCCAATTCCTTGGTAATTCAATCTCTCAAATCTTGATCAATAGCCAATTCCTTGGTCTAATTGCTCATGAAAAGAGATGAAGTGTGGTCACTGATTATACCACATATATTCCCAAATCAAAATGTTGGTAGGATTATATGTCACTATATCCATCCAAACCCCAATTTGGTCCAACATGAGAAAGTATTTCTAGAATGATCTCTTCATTCCTCTTCCAAGGTTCCGAAGAGATCCAAGTATGAATAGCTTCTTTTCCAAGACAACTACCCAATTGGATGAAGATTGAAAGCTTTCTAGTAAAATCAAGAGAAAAGAAAGAAGAAGAATAATGAAAACTATTATTGATCCATCAAATTATAACAGAGCTCCCTAACCCAATGAAAGGGGTTTAGTTGTTCATAGCTCTGAGAATGGAAAACAAAGATGGAAAATACATTCTCAAAGTAAAACTAAAAGTGTAGAAAAATTAAAATTATACAGAGAGTAGTTCTCCCAATGCCAAAAGCTCTCTCTAGTTCAAAACTACTCCTATATATACTACTCTTCTGATCTTCTAGTTGGCTCTTCAAGTCTTTGGATATGGGCCTTTGGATCTTGAGTTGAAGTAGTTTGGAATCTTTAGTGGGCTCAGCTTTACTTGCAGAAAAAGTGTGAAGTAGGCATGGACTTTAGCTAGGACGTTAGTGGCGTTAACGTTAAGTGAAAATGTGGGTTCGAGAACGTTAGTGACAATCACCTTTTTCACTAACGTTCCTAGCCCAAGATGGTTCACGTTAACTTCAACATTAGTGGCACTAACGTGACCACTAACGTTGCCTCTTGGTCCATCGCAAGCGTTATTGGCGTCCACCTTTGCCAATAACATTGCTCTTAGCCCCCGTTTTCTCACGTTAGAGTCCACGTTAGTATAACTAACGTGGCTCTTAACGTGGGTATGCCTTAGCCTCGAGAGCGTTAGTGACACTTACCTTTGTCACTAACGCTCCAAACGCCCCTTCTCCCGTTAGTGCCTCACGTTAATTGTCTTAACGTGGCCACTAACGTGGTGGTGATTGCCATCTCAAACGTTAGTGACAAAGGTGAGTGTCACTAACGTTGGCTCCACGTTACTCTTCACGTTAGTGGTCTTAACGTGACCACTAACGTGGGCAATGTTGGCTTAGTCCAACGTTAGTGACAAAGGTGAGTGTCACTAACGTTGGCATTGTTTTCCCCTTCCACGTTAGAGTTCACGTTAACTGAGTTAACGTGACTCTTAACGTGACCAATTGCCAATTTGGAGCGTTAGTGGTATTCACTTTTACCACTAATGCTGGAGCTCCCTTTTCCTCCACGTTAACTACCACGTTAATGTAGTTAACGTGGCATTTAACGTGGGCTATGATGGCTTCGAAGACGTTATTGGCGATCACTTTTCTCATTAACGTTGTAAGTTCATTCCCATTCCACGTTAGTGGTCACGTTAATTAGATTAACATGGCTGCTAACGTGGCTCTTCCTTGCTTCCTTTGTCCTGAAATCAAGCAAATAAAATGCATCAAAGCTCTAATCCAAGTTATGAGATCATGCATTATCTATTTTATCATTTAATTCATGCATAATTCTCATAAAATCATGTAAAATTCATAATGTTTGCTTGAATCAAGATGTAAGTGATTATCTATCCAAAACTTGCTTATTTCCTAAGAAAATGCATGAAACTACCCTAAAACAGTAAAGAAATGGTCAGTGAAACTAGCCAAAATGCCCTGACATCAGCATGTTCCCATCACATGATTGGTAAACTAGTATTGATCAGCTACTTCACCCAAGGCATGAACCCCCAGGATAAGACTACACTGGAAGGTGCCAGTAATGGTTCTCTAAAAAAGTACAAAACCACAGATGAAGCCTGGCAATTGATCAGTGACTTAGCTGAGTCCACTAGGAATCACAGACAAAGGCACAACCCCAAAGCTGTTGCAGAGATTTCCACTAGCAAAGAGACTACTGCTCTCACCCAGAGTATATGTGAAATGACCAACCTACTGAAGCAGATGCAGTTGAATCAACAACAAGCACAACAAGCTCAGCCTTCACCACAACAGAGCCAACAGTTAGTTCCACAAAGAGTATGTGGGATCTGTGCTGATTATAGTTATTATACTGATGAATGCCCACAGTTCCAGGAAGACAACACTGTGGCAGCCACTCACAACTTCTATGACCGCCCGAATCAAGGATACAATCAACAAGGTGGCAGCTACAACCAAGGTGGCAACAATAGCCATGGATGGTAGGACAATTCCAACCAAGGTTGGAGAGATAATTCTAACCATGGCTGGAGGGATAACTTTAACAGAGGAGGCAGAGACAATAATGGAAACCATAGGTGGAATAATAATAACAACAATAGACAGTAGAATCAGAACCAACCTTACAGAGCACCTCACCTAAGACAATCACAAGGACCCCAGCAAACCCAACAACAAGTTTCTCAGACTGCTTATTCTAATTCCTCATCAAATGACGAGATGCTCCATTCTCTTGCACAAGGACAACAAGACATGCATGCTCAGCTGAACTCTAGTCTGAATGGCTTAACTGCCACTTTACAAGCTCTCGTCTCCTAGATGGATTCCTCACTTAATTCCACACATCAACCTTCAAGCTCTAATGGAATTCCTTCTCAACCACTGCCTAATCCCAAGGGTGGCATCAATGCCATCACTCTAAGGTCCGGAACCACACTGCAGAAGAGGAATAATGAGGAGCCAAACCCACCAGAAAATGTGCCAACAGAGGATGTGGTGGAAGTGGAAGAAGCTGAAGAAGAAGAAGAGGACGTACAAGACATAGTTGAAGAAGAAGAAGCTCAACCACAGAATGAAGCACCAAGGGATGATGAAGCTACAAATCGCGCCCCTCCTATTCCATTTCCACAACTTGCAAGGAAGCCCAGAAAATAGATGGAACTTGATCCCAAAATGGTAGAAATATTCAAAAAGGTCGAGGTAACTGTTCCCTTTTTTGATGTTATTCAACAGGTACCTAAATACGTAAGGTTTCTAAAAGATTTGTGCATACATAAAGATAAAATTAATGAATTAGAAACTATTCCTTTAGGTAGTTCTATATCTGCTTTAATGGGAAATATACCTGAAAAATGTAGTGATCCAGGTCCATGTATGGTTAGTTGTACCATTGGAGGTGTGATATTTTCTGACTGTATGTGTGATTTAGGAGCATGTGTTAGCATAATGCCTTTATCTATATATGATACTTTGAGGTTCCCTCCCTTAAAAAGGTCGGCAGCTCGTTTTATGTTAGCAGGTAAAAGCATTATTACAGTAGTTGAAACTGCTGAAGATGTACTAGTGAGCATTAAGGGGCTCACGTTCCCCATTGATTTCTACATCTTGGAAATGCCCCCTAATGACTCAGGAAGACCATTGATGAGCGGATAATTTATACGCTTTTTGACATTGTTTTTAGTATATTTTTAGTAGGATCTAGTTACTTTTAGGGATGTTTTCATTAGTTTTTATGTTAAATTCACATTTCTAGACTTTACTATGAGTTTGTGTGTTTTTCTGTGATTTCAAGTATTTTCTGGCTGAAATTGAGGGACTTGAGCAAAAATCAGATTCAGAGGTTGAAGAAGGACTGCTGATGCTGTTGGATTCTGACCTCCCTGCACTCAAAGTGGATTTTCTGATGCTACAGAACTCGAAACGGTGCGCTTCGAATTGCGTTGGAAAGTAGACATCCAGGGCTTTCCAGAAATATATAATAGTCTATACTTTGGCCAAGAATAGACGACGTAAACTGGCGTCCAACGCCAGCTTTCTGCCCAAATCTGGCGTCCAGCGCCAGAAAAGGAGCCAAAACCAGAGTTGAACGCCCAAACTGGCACAAAAACTGGCATTCAACACCAAGAAGGACCTCTACACGTGCAACACTCAAGCTCAGCCCAAGCACACACCAAGTGGGCCCCGGAAGTGGATTTATGCATCAATTACTCACTCATGTAAACCCTAGTAGCTAGTTTATTATAAATAGGACATTTTACTAGTCTTTTTTTGAACATCTTTGGATTATCTTTTGATCTATTGATCACGTTTTGGGGGCTGGCCATCTCGGCCATGCCTGGACCTTTCACTTATGTATTTTCACGGTAGAGTTTCTACACTCCATAGATTAAGGTGTGGAGCTCTGCTGTTCCTCAAAGATTAATGCAAAGTACTACTGTTTTCTATTCAATTCATCTTATTCCGCTTCTAAGATATTCATTCGCACTTCAACCTGAATGTGATGAACGTGACAATCATCATCATTCCCTATGAACGCGTGCCTGACAACCACTTCCGTTCTACCTTCGACTGAATGATTATCTCTTAGATTTCCTAATCAGAATCTTCGTGGCGTAAGCTAGAATGATGGCGGCATTCAAGAGAATTTGGAAAGTCTAAACCTTGTCTGTGGTATTCCGAGTAGGATTCAATGATTGAATGACTGTGACGAGCTTTAAACTCGCGATTGTGGGGCGTTAGTGACAGACGCAAAAGAATCAATGGATTCTATTCCGACATGATCGAGAACCGACAGATGAATAGCCGTGCTGTGACAGAGCATGTTAGCATATTATTCACTGAGAGGAGGGGATGTAGCCACTGACAACGGTGATGTCCTTGCATAAAGCCAGCCATGGAAAGGAGTAAGACTGATTGGATGAAGATAGCAGGAAAGCAGAGATTCAGAGGAACAAATGCATCTCCATACGCTTATCTGAAATTCTCACCAATGATTTACATAAGTATTTCTATCCCTTTTATTATTTATTTTCGAAAACACCATTACTATTTTATATCCGCCTGATTGAGATTTACAAGGTGACCATAGCTTGCTTCATACCAACAATCTCCGTGGGATTCGACCCTTACTCACGTAAGGTATTACTTGGACGACCCAGTGCACTTGCTGGTGAGTTACACGGAGTTGTGAACCATGGTATTGGCATCATATCTTTGGTGCCATTGTCAGGGAAAGAAAGAGCAATAAATTTTACATAATTAAAGTGTAATCATGATTCCGCGTACCAAGTTTTTGGCGCCGTTGCCGGGGATTGTTCGAGTTTGGACAACTGACGGTTCATCTTGTTGCTCAGATTAGGTAATTTTCTTTTTGTTTTATTTTCAAAAAATTTTTCAAAATCTTTCAAAAAATTTCTCCTTTGTTTTCGAAAAATTTCAAAAAAAAAAAAAATTTGTTTTCAAAAATATATTTTTCTTCAAAATTTTTAAGAATGAATTCTAGTGTTTCATATAACATGTTTTAGCTTGGCTGGCTATTAAGCCATGTCTAACTCCCAGGATTTTGATTGAGGACTATGAATTCATTGCTTCCTTTTTCCCAAATATTTTCAAAAAAAAATTAAAAGAAAATACAAAAAAATTTTAGAAAATCATAAAAAAATCAAAAATATTTTGTGTTTCTTGTTTGAGTCTTGAGTCATGTTATAAGTTTGGTGTCAATTGCATGTGCATCTTGCATTTTTCGAAAATTCATGCATTCATAGTGTTCTTCATGATCTTCAAGTAGTTCTTGGTAAGTCTTCTTGTTTGATCTTTGCATTTGCATGTTTTGTGTCTTTTCTTGTTTTTCATATGCATTCCTGAATTCTTTATGTCTAAGCATTAAAGAATTCTAAGTTTGGTGTCTTGCATGTTTTCCTTGCATTAAAAAATTTTTCAAAGATATGTTCTTGGTGTTCATCTTGACATTCATAGCATTCTTGCATGCATTCATTGTTTTAATCTAAAAATTTCATGCATTGCATCATTTTTCTTGTTTTTCTCTCTCATAAAAATTCAAAAATCAAAAAAATATCTTTCCCTTTTTCTCTCTCATAAATTCGAAAATTAGATTTGACTTTTTCAAAAATTTTTTAAAATCTAGTTGTCTTCATGAGTCAAATCAAATTTTCAATTTAAAAATCCTATCTTTTTCAAAAATCTTTTTCAAAAATCAAATCTTTTTCAAAATTTCTTAGTTATTTTCGAAAATTTCAAAAATATTTTTCAAAAATCTTTTTCTTATTTTTACATCATAATTTTCGAAAATAACAATACCAATTAATGTTTTGATTCAAAAATTTCAAGTTTGTTACTTGTTTGTTAAGAAAGATTCAAACTTTGAATTCTAGAATCATATCTTGTGATTTCTTGTGAATCAAGTCATTAATTGTGATTTTAAAAATCAAATCTCTTTTTCAAAATTAATTTCAATCATATCTTTTCAAAAATATCTTCTTATCTTATCTTTTTCAAAAATTTGATTTCAAAATATCTTTTCTAACTTCCTAACTTCTTATCTTTTCAAAATTGATTTTCAAAATTTGTTTCAACTAACTAACTAACTTTTTGTTTGTTTCTTATCTTTTTCAAAACTACCTAACTAACTCTCTCTCTCTCTCATTTTCGAAAATATCTCCCCCCCTTTTTTCAAAATTTCTTTTTAATTAACTAATTATTTTAAATTTTTATTTTTCAAAAATTACTAACCTTTTTCAAAAACTATTTTCGAAAATCACTAACTCTTTTTTCAAAAATAATTTTCGAAAATTCTCTTCTCTCTCATCTCCTTCTATTTGTTTATTTATCTACTAACATCTCTCCTTCACTCACAAAAAAAAAAGAGAGGATCTCTATTATTATTATTTTTCTGTGCCCTCTTCTTTGTCATATGAGCATGAGCAAGGACAAGAATATTCTTGTTAAAGCAGATCCAGAACTTGAAAGGACTCTGAAGAGGAAACTAAGAGAAGCTGAATTACAACAAACCAGCAAGCACCTGTCAGAAATTATCAAACAGGAAAAGAAGATGACAGCTGAAAATAATAATAATGCAAGGAGAATGCTTGGTGACTTCACTGCATCTAATTCCAATTTACATGGAAGAAACATCTCCATTCCTGCTATTGGAGCAAATAATTTTGAGCTGAAACCTCAATTAGTTTCTCTGATGCAGCAGAACTGCAAGTTTCATGGACTTCCATCTGAAGATCCTTTTCAGTTCTTAACTGAATTCTTGCAGATCTGTGATACTGTTAAGACTAATGGAGTAGATCCTGAAGTCTACAGGCTCATGCTTTTCCCATTTGCTGTAAGAGACAAAGCTAGAATATGGTTGGACTCTCAACCTAAGGATAGCCTGAACTCTTGGGATAAGCTGGTCAAGGCTTTCTTAGCCAAGTTCTTTCCTCCTCAAAAGCTGAGCAAGCTTAGAGTGGATGTTCAAACCTTCAGACAGAAAGAAGGTGAATCCCTCTATGAAGCTTGGGAGAGATACAAAGGACTGACCAAAAAGTGTCCTTCTGACATGCTTTCAGAATGGACCATCCTGGATATATTCTATAATGGTCTGTCTGAGTTATCTAAGATGTCATTGGATACCTCTGTAGGTGGATCCATTCACCTAAAGAAAACGCCTGCAGAAGCTCAAGAACTCATTGACATGGTTGCAAATAACCAGTTCATGTACACTTCTGAAAGGAGTCCTGTGAATAATGGGACGCCTATGAAGAAGGGAGTTCTTGAGATTGATACTCTGAATACCATATTGGCTCAGAATAAAATATTGAATTAGCAAGTCAATATGATTTCTCAGAGTCTGAATGGAGTGCAAGCTGCATCCAACAGTACTCAAGAGGCTTCTTATGAAGAAGAAGCTTATGATCCTGAAAACCCTGCAATAGCAGAGGTGAATTACTTAGGTGAACCTTATGGAAACACCTATAATCCATCATGGAGAAATCATCCAAATTTCTCATGGAAGGATCAAAAGCCTCAACAAGGCTTTAATAATGGTGGAAGAAACAGGTTTAGCAATAGCAAGCCTTTTCCATCATCCACTCAGCAACAGACAGAGAATTTTGAGCAGAATCCATCTAGCTTAGCAAATTTAGTCTCTGATCTATCTAAGGCCACTGAGAGTTTCATGAATGAAACAAGGTCTTCCATTAGAAATTTGGAAGCACAAGTGGGCCAGCTGAGTAAAAGGATCACTGAAATCCCTCCCAGTACTCTCCCAAGCAATACAGAAGAGAATCCAAAAGGAGAGTGCAAGGCCATTGACATAAGCAAAATGGCCGAACCCAAAGAGGGAGAGGAGGACGTGAATCCCAAGGAGGAAGACCTCCTGGGACGTCCAGTGACCAATAAGGAGCTTCCCTCTGAGGAACCAAAGGACTCTGAGGCTCATCTAGAGACCATAGAGATTCCATTGAACTTCCTTATGCCCTTCATGAGCTCTGATGAGTATTCCTCTTCTGAAGAGAATGAGGATGTTACTGAAGAGCAAACTGCCAAGTTTCTTGGTGCAATCATGAAGCTGAATGCCAAATTATTTGGTAATGAGACTTGGGAAGATGAACCTCCCTTGTTCATCAATGAACTAAGTGATCTGGATCAACTGACATTGCCTCAGAAGAGACAGGATCCTGGAAAGTTCATAATACCCTGTACCATAGGCACCATGATCTTTAAGGCTCTGTGCGACCTTGGTTCAGGAATAAACCTCATGCCCCTCTCTGTAATAGAGAAACTGGGAATCTATGGGGTGCAAGCTGCTAAAATCTCATTAGAGATGGCAGACAATTCAAGAAAACAGGCATATGGACAAGTAGAGGACGTGTTAGTAAAGGTTGAAGACCTTTACATCCCTGCTGATTTCATAGTCCTGGATACTGGGAAGGAAGATGATGAATCCATCATCCTAGGAAGACCTTTTCTAGCCACAGCAAGAGCTGTGATTGATGTGGACAGAGGAGAATTGATCCTTCAATTGAATGAGGACAACCTTGTGTTTACAACTCAAGGATCTCTCTCTGCATCCATGGAGAGGAAGCAGAAAAAGCTTCTCTCAAAGCAGAGTCAAACAAAGCCCCCACAGTCAAACTCTAAGTTTAGTGTTGGGAGGCCACAACCAAACTCTAAGTTTGGTGTTGAACTCCCATATCCAAACTCTAAGTTTGGTGTTGGAGAGTCTCAACAATGCTCTGAACATTCGTGAGGCTCCATGAGAGCCCACTGTCAAGCTATTGACATTAAAGAAGCGCTTGTTGGGAGGCAACCCAATTTTTATTTATCTAACTATATTTTTCTTAGTTATATGTCTTTATAGGTTCATGATTATGTGGAGTCACAAAACAAACAAAAAAATCAAAAACGGAATCAAAAACAGCAGAAGAAAAATCACACCCTGGAGGAGCATCTGTCTGGCGTTCAAACGCCAGAACAGAGCATAGTTCTGGCGCTGAACGCCCAGAATGGGCAGCATCCTGGCGCTGAACGCCCAGAACAAGCATGGTTCTGGCGTTCAACGCCAGAAATGGCAGCAAATGGGCGTTGAACACCCAAAATGGGCACCAACCTGGCGCTGAATGCCCAGAGTTATGTGCAAGGGCATTTTACATGCCTAAATTGGTGCAGGGATGTAAATGCCTTGACACCTCAGGATCTGTGGACCCCACAGGATCCCCACGTACCTCATCATCTCTTTTTCCATTCATGATCATCCCTTCTGTTTTCCATTTACCACTCACATCCATACACCCACTACCTTCAAAATTCAACATCTCTCTCCCATCCAATCCCACCCATATGGCCGAATACACACTCCCATCCATCTCCTCCATATCTTCTTCTTATTCTTCTATTCTTTCTTCTTTTGCTCGAGGGCGAGCAACATTCTAAGTTTGGTGTGGTAAAAGCATAGCGTTTTTTGTTTTTTTTTCATAACCATTGATGGCACCTAAGGCCAGAGAAACCTCTAGAAAGAGGAAAGGGAAGACAAAAGCTTCCATCAAGGGTCTATAGCTCAGTGGTAGAATATTTGACTGCAAATCAAGAGATCCCTGAGATACCTCAGGGGATACATTTTCTTCCACACAATTATTGGAAGCAACTAAGGGTGAAACATCAAGAGCACTCCATCATCCTTCATGAAATCAGAGAAGATCTAAAAGCAATGAAGGAGGAGCAACAAAGACAAGGAAGAGACATAGAAGAGCTCAAAGCCATCATTGGTTCCTCAAGAAGGAAACGCCACCATCACTAAGGTGGATTCATTCCTTGTTCTTATTTCTTCTGTTTTTCGTTTTCTATGTTATGTGCTTATCTGTGTTTGTGTCTTCATTACATGATCATTAGTAGTTAGTAACTATGTCTTAAAGATATGAATGTCCTATGAATCCATCACCTCTCTTAAAAGAAAAATGTTTTAATTCAAAAGAACAAGAAGTACATGAGTTTCGAATTTATCCTTCAACTTAGTTTAATTATATTGATGTGGTGACAATGCTTCTTGTTTTCTGAATGTATGCTTGAACAGTGCATATGTCTTTTGAAGTTGTTGTTTAAGAATGTTAAATATGTTGGCTCTTGAAAGAATGATGACTAGGAGACATGTTATTTGATAATCTGAAAAATCATAAAAATGATTCTTGAAGCAAGAAAAAGTAGCAAAGAACAAATCTTGCAGAAAAAAAAATAGGCGAAAAAAAATAGAAAGAAAAAGAAAAAGCAAGCAGAAAAAGCCAAAAGCTCTTAAAACCAAGAGGCAAGAGCAAAAAGCCAATAACCCTTAAAACCAAAAGGCAAGGGCAAATAAAAAGGATCCCAAGGCTTTGAGCATCAGTGGATAGGAGGGCCTAAAGGAATAAAATCCTGGCCTAAGCGGCTAAACCAAGCTGTCCCTAACCATGTGCTTGTGGCATGTAGGTGTCAAGTGAAAACTTGAGACTGAACGGTTAAAGTCAATGTCCAAAGCAAAAAAAGAGTGTGCTAAAGAACCCTGGACACCTCTAATTGGGGACTTTAGCAAAGCTGAGTCACAATCTGAAAAGGTTCACCCAATTATGTGTCTGTGGCATTTATGTATCCGGTGGTAATACTGGAAAACAAAGTGCTTAGGGCCACGGCCAAGACTCATAAAGAAGCTGTGTTCAAGAATCATCATACTGAACTAGGAGAATCAATAACACTATCTGAACTCTGAGTTTCTATAGATGCCAATCATTCTGAACCTCAATGGATAAAGTGAGATGCCAAAACTATTCAAGAGGCAAAAAGCTATAAGTCCCGCTCATTTGATTGGAGCTATGTCTCATTGATAGTTTGGAATTTATAGTATATTCTCTTCTTCTTATCCTATTTTATTTTCAGTTGCTTGGGGACAAGCAACAATTTAAGTTTGGTGTTGTGATGAGCGGATAATTTATACGCTTTTTGACATTATTTTTAGTATGTTTTTAGTAGGATCTAGTTACTTTTAGGGATGTTTTCATTAGTTTTTATGTTAAATTCACATTTCTGGACTTTACTATGAGTTTGTGTGTTTTTCCGTGATTTCAGGTATTTTCTGGCTGAAATTGAGGGACTTGAGCAAAAATCAGATTCAGAGGTTGAAGAAGGACTGCTGATACTGTTGGATTCTGACCTCCCTGCACTCAAAGTAGATTTTCTGGAGCTACAGAACTCGAAATGGCGCGCTTCCAATTGCGTTGGAAAGTAGACATCCAGAGATTTCCAGAAATATATAATAGTCCATACTTTGGCCAAGAATAGATGACGTAAACTGGTGTCTAACGCCAGATTTTTGCCCAAATCTAATAGATGACGTAAACTGGTGTCTAACGCCAGATTTTTGCCCAAATCTGGCGTCCAGCGCTAGAAAAGGAGCCAAAACCAGAGTTGAACGCCCAAACTGGCACAAAAACTGGCGTTCAACTCCAAGAAGGACCTCTACACGTGCAACACTCAAGCTCAGCCCAAGCACACACCAAGTGGGCCCCGGAAGTGGATTTATGCATCAATTACTTACTCATGTAAACCCTAGTAGCTAGTTTATTATAAATAGGACATTTTACTAGTCTTTTTTTGAACATCTTTGGATTATCTTTTGATCTATTGATCACGTTTTGGGGGCTGGCCATCTCGGCCATGCCTGGACCTTTCACTTATGTATTTTCACGGTAGAGTTTCTACACTCCATAGATTAAGGTGTGGAGCTCTGCTATTCCTCAAAGATTAATGCAAAGTACTACTGTTTTCTATTCAATTCATCTTGTTCCGCTTCTAAGATATTCATTCGCACTTCAACCTGAATGTGATGAACGTGACAATCATCATCATTCCCTATGAACGCGTGCCTGACAACCACTTTCGTTCTACCTTCGACTGAATGATTATCTCTTAGATTTCCTAATCAGAATCTTCGTGGCGTAAGCTAGAATGATGGCGGCATTCAAGAGAATCCGGAAAGTCTAAACCTTGTCTGTGGTATTCCGAGTAGGATTCAATGATTGAATGACTGTGACGAGCTTCAAACTCGCGATTGTGGGGCGTTAGTGACAGACGCAAAAGAATCAATGGATTCTATTCCGACATGATCGAGAACCGACAGATGAATAGCCGTGCTGTGACAGAGCATGTTAGCATATTATTCACTGAGAGGAGGGGATGTAGCCACTGACAACGGTGATGCCCTTGCATAAAGCCAGCCATGGAAATGAGTAAGACTGATTGGATGAAGATAGCAGGAAAGTAGAGATTCAGAGGAACAAATGCATCTCCATACGCTTATCTGAAATTCTCACCAATGATTTACATAAGTATTTCTATCCCTTTTATTATTTATTTTCGAAAACACCATTACTATTTTATATCCGCCTGACTGAGATTTACAAGGTGATCATAGCTTGCTTCATACCAACAATCTCCGTGGAATTCGACCCTTACTCACGTAAGGTATTACTTGGACGACCCAGTGCACTTGCTGGTCAGTTACACGGAGTTGTGAACCATGGTATTGGCATCATATCTTTGGTGCCATTACCAGGGAAAGAAAGAGCAATGAATTTTACATAATTAAAGTGTAATCACGATTCCACGTACCAACCATCATCAATCCTGCTTGGAAGACCATTCCTGAAGACTTCAAAGTTCAAGCTGGATGCATTCTCAGGAACTTACTCTTTTGAGATAGATGGCAGAACAGTGAGTTTTAGTTTAAATGAAGCTATGAAGCATCCTCCGAAAGATCATTCTATCTTCCAATGCGACATTATTGATGAAACTGTAACTGAAATTCACCAGGAAGAATTAGAAGAGAAGTACATGGAGCAAGGTCCAAGTGTGGGGACACTTTCTGAAAATAATGAGAAAACCTTACCATTATCACCAACCCCGGATTATCCAGAGCCTAGCTATGATCAGAAATTAGAGTTAAAGTCCCTTCCTCCACACCTCAAGTATGCTTACCATGAGGACAAGCAGAAGTTCCCAGTTATTATTGCAAGGGAACTCACTTCTCAACAGGAAGAACAGCTACTCAGTGTGCTGAGAAAATATAAGAAAGCAATTGGGTGGTGCTTGGCAGATATAGTAGGCATTAGTCCCCAAATTTGTGAACACAGAATATTCTTAGAAGAGGGAGCAAAGCCTGTCCGTCAGCCTCAAAGAAGATTGAATCCCACCATCTTAGAAGTTGTCAAGAAGGAAGTGACCAGGCTACTTGAGGCAAATATTATTTACCCCATCTTCGACAGTGAATGGGTCAGTCCAGTACAAGTGGTACCCAAGAAGTCTGGAGTCGCAACAATAAAGAATGAGCATGGAGAGCTTCTGACAACTAGAGTGCAGAATTCATGGAGAGTTTGCATTGACTATAGGCATCTCAACCAAGCCACTCGCAAGGATCATTACCCCTTGCCATTCATTGATCAAATGCTTGATCGCCTGTCAGGTAAATCTCATTATTGTTTCTTAGATGGTTATACAGGCTACTTTCAAATTCATATAGCTCCTGAAGATCAGGAAAAGACTACTTTTACATGTCCTTTTGGGACTTATGCTTATAAGAGAATGCCCTTTGGCTTATGCGATACACCTGCTACTTTCCAAAGATGCATGATAAGTCTTTTCTCTGATCTTATTGAGAACTGTATGGAAGTTTTTATGGATGATTTTAACATATATGGTGATTCATTTAGCCTTTGCTTGGATAGTTTATCTAGAGTGTTAGACAGATGTGTTAGTATAAACCTTGTATTAAATTTTGAAAAATGTCAATTTATGGTCAAACAAGGAATTATACTAGGACATGTTGTGTCTAATACTGGCATTTCAGTAGATCTAGCAAAGGTGGATGTTATTTCGAGTTTACCTTACCCCTCTTTCGTGAGGGAATTCCGTTCGTTCCTTGGCCACACAGGTTTTTACAGGAGATTCATTAAGGACTTCAGTAAGGTAGCATTACCTTTATCCAGATTGCTACAGAAGAAATTGAGTTCGAGTTCAGTGAAAGCTGTATGCAAGCATTTGATAAGCTGAAAACTGTCCTGACTCAAGCCCCAATTGTGAGAGGACCAGACTGGAGCCAGCCATTTGAAATCATGTGTGATGCTTCCAACCATGCAGTAGGAGCAGCGCTGGCTCAGCGCGAAGGTAAGGACCCTTTTGTAATTGCTTATGCATCTAAGACTCTAGATGCTGCTCAGTCTAATTATACTACTACTGAAAAAGAGCTTCTTGCTATTGTTTTTGCTCTGGATAAATTCCGAGCCTACTTACTTGGTACTAAGGTAGTAGTGTACTCAGACCATGTAGCTCTAAAATATTTATTAGCGAAAAAGGAGTCCAAACCAAGGCTAATACGTTGGATACTGCTGTTATAAGAATTTGATTTAGAAATTAAAGATAGGAGTGGTAACCAGAATTTAGTGGCAGATCACCTGAGTTGCCTTGAGCATATTAAGGGTGACTCCACTCCTATAAATGATAATTTCCCATTTGATAGCTTACAAGCAGTATCTAAAGTAGTTCCTTGGTATGCACCTGTAGCTAATTATCTAGTTAGCCACACTTTTCCTCCATATTTTACTAAGCACCAGAGAGACAAGCTAAAAAGTGAGACCAAATATTATATATGGGTCAATCCATATTTATGGAGGTGTGGTGCTGACCAAGTAATTAGACGGTGTGTGCCTCAATCAGAATTCTAGTTTATTTTAGAGGCTTGCCACTCATCTGAGAGTGGAGGACATTTTGGCCCTCAAAGAACAGCTAGAAAAATTCTAGACTGTGGATTTTGGTGGCCTACTCTTTTTAAAGATGCTGCTGAATTTTTTAAATCTTGTTCCCCATGCCAAAGGTTTGGTAATATATCCAAGAGGGATGAGATACCTCAACAGCTTATGCTTTTCTGTGAAATTTTTTATGTTTGGGGCATTGACTTCATGGGTCCATTTCCAAATTCTAATGGTTATTTTTATATACTGTTAGCCGTGGATTATGTTTCTAAGTGGGTGGAAGCAATTCCTACCCGTACTGATGATGCTAACATTATTGTTTCCTTTGTTAGAAACCATATTATCTGTCGTTTTGGATCACCACGAGCAATCGTGAGCGATCAAGGCACCCCCTTTTGTAACAGAAGACTAACAGGATTACTGAAAAAGCATGGGATAATTCACAAACTAGCAACAACTTATCATTCCCAGACCAATGGGCAACCAAAAGTCTCTAACAGAGAGGTTAAACGTATTTTGAAGAAGATAGTAAAACCTCATAGGAAGGACTGGAGTGCCAGGCTACAAGATGCACTCTGGGCATATAGAACAGCGTACAAGACACCCATTGGGATGAGCCCCTTCCGCTTGGTATACGGAAAGGCTTGCCACCTCCCTGTGAAGATGGAACACAAGGCTTTATGGGCTGTGAAGGAGTGCTACATGAATATTATGAAAGTTGGTGCTGAAAGAAAGCTGCAACTAGCAGAACTTGAGACCCTCCACCTAGAAGCATATGACAACTCCAGGCGTTACAAGGAGAAAATGAAGGCTGTCCATGACAAGCACATAAATACGAAAGAATTCAGACTAGGGGAGTTAGTTCTACTATATAACTCTAGACTGAGGCTCATGGCAGGTAAATTGAGATCAAGATGGGAAGGTCCATATAGAGTAGAGAAGGTAGAGCCATACGGAGTTTTCCACCTGCGTCATCCTGTTAACTCCAAATTTCTAAAGGTCAATGGACATCGCCTAAAGCTTTATCATGGTGAGAAGATGAAGAATCAAAAGGAACTAGAGATCTTCCTCTTGGAAGATCCACCAAGAGAAGCTGAATGAGCCAAACGAGCGTCCAACTTAAGGACGTAAAAGCAAAGTGCTAGGTGGGAGACAACCCACCATGGTATGATCATTCTGTTTCAGTCTTAGTTTTACTTTTACTTTATTTTTATGATGTTAATGACTCTTCTCATCATCCCTGCATTAAGCTGCATACAGTTTGCATGTGCATTTTGCATATTAGTTTTATAAAAAAAAAAAGAGAAGCACACGACACGGCAGCGTCGCTGACGCGTCCGCATCACCAGTGCGTTGTGAAGAAAAGGAAGTTGAACAAAAAGTCACGCGAAAGTGTGGCTGGAAGCGTGCCTTAGGCACAAACATGCCCACACGTCTGCGTCAACCACACGGCCGCATCATTTGCGACATAAGCCTCCCACGCGTTCGCGTCACCCATGCGAACGCGTGACCCTAAAAATTCGACGTAATAGGTGTATGGCAGCATGTTGCGATGGAGCTGGGCTGGACTGATGCTAGAAGCACCAGCTACATCACGCGACCGCGTGCCCCATGCGGCCGCGTCGTTTTCAAAACATCACCATTCACATGATCGCGTCAACCACGCGATTGCGTCACCTTAAAAATTTGGGAAAAAGAGTTTGAGACAGAGAGTCGCGTGAACGCGCGGCTGCTCTCGCGCCATTCGCACAATTCAAGTCATGCGACCGCGTGACCCACGCGTCCACATCGCATGCAGCGCACAGAATATTCATATCAGCCCAAATATCTTATCTTTTCTTCCCCAAATCCTAATTTTTCTTTTCCTTTGTTATTTCTTTCTTCCCCCTTCTTCTTCCTCTACTCATTCTCACTTTTTACCTTCTCCTTCCTTAATTTTCACACCCATCATCAAGGTTATTTTCTTTCTTTCTTTACTTTTTACTTTTCCTTATCAATTTTATTTATGTTTTAAATTTTTCTTTTCACCTTCATTATCTATATTTTCCCTTATTTTTCTTTCTTTTTATCCTTTTTATTGGTGTTGAAACTTTATTTCAGTCTTTATTTTCCATATTTTGCTTGTAGATTATCATGGATTTGTTTGACAATTATATATTACTTTTCATAAGGGTTGCTTGCATGTTCAAATTTCGTACTTTCAATAACATTTTCATCATGCATGCCAAGTGTTTGTGAAAAAGCCCGTATGGCATTGCACATTATTTTAATTTATTCTATTCCACTACTTTAATGTCTGCTTTTCACAAAACCCCTTTTATATTTTATTGATTAAAATATAATTGTCCTTACAAACAGATTGTTAGTTTGAATGATGTGGTAATCTAACTTGGACATTGAATGCTTGATCTATGCTACTCATGCCTTTGTCGGCATGCCAATAAACATCTTGCATTTAATGGCCATCACATGCATTTACTATCTTACCTTTGATGAACTTTTCACATGTAGTCTAGACCATGTGTTAACGACATCCCTCTTTACCGTACATTGATTACCACTCATAATATTCGCTCCCTTGCTCGAACCCTTCACTTTACACATTACTTTCTCTTTCTTTGTTTCAGGATGGCCGCCAAGAAAGGAAAAGAGAAAGCTATTTCCAAACTACCAGCAAGGAGAGGAACAAAAAGAGCATTAGTGGCAGAGCCATCTTCAACAGCAGTAAAAGCCCTCAATAAAAAGAATCAAGAGGATCATCAAGGTCGATGAAAAAGAAAAAGCCTTTCCAGCAAAGGAGACTGCGCGGTTTCCTAACCGCTATGATAAACCACTATTTCATGGTTTATCTTGTGCTCAATTGAGAGGTTTTTATCAACTCTTTACCCACTTATTCATACTATTTGCATGGTTTTACATTTGTCTTCCTAATTATGTGCTTTGATTGAAAACATGCTTCTTTGGCCTTAAGTTCCCTATGTTTAATCCTCTCTTATTACCATTAGATTCCTTGATATGTGTGTTAAGTGATTTCAGAGATTACAGGGCAGGAATGGCTCAGAGGATGGAAAGGAAGCATGCAAAAGTGGAAGGAATACAAGAAGTTGGAGAAATTGCTAAGCTGTCCAGCCTGACCTCTTCGCACTCAAATGGCTATAACTTTAGCTACAGAGGTCCAAACGACACGGTTCTAGTTGCGTTGGAAAGCTAACGTCTGGTGCTTCGATTTGATATATAATATGCCATAGTTGCCCTGAAGCTAGGCGACGCGACCGCGTGCTCTATGAGGACGCGTCGCAGTGACGAAAAACCAGCGTGGCAGATTTCTTCTCCGACGATTTCTGGGCTGTTTTTGACCCAGTTTTCAGCCCAGAACACACAGATTAGAGGCTATAAAGTGGGGAAATGCATCCATTCATCAATAATCTAATAATTCACTTTTCATAATTTAGATGTAGTTTTTAGAGGGAGAGGTTCTCTCCTCTCTCTTAGGATTAGGATTAGGATTTATATTAGGATTTGGGATTTCAACTTCTTTTCAGGTTCAATGTTCCTTTAATTTATTTTCTATTTTTATTCTATTACTTTAATTGTTATTTATCTTTTTAATTTGGCTTATGAACCATTCATGTTAGGATTTTTCTTAATTAATATAATTTAAGGTATTTCAGATTTATGATTTTTACTTAGCTTCTTATATTCTTGGCTTTAATTGATGAATTGATAAATTGGAGACCCTTGAGTTGGAAGATTCCAGAGTTAATTGGTGATTGGCTCTCTAGCCACTAACACTAATCCTTCCCAAGGGAGAGGATTAGAACTTGTGAATAGAAATTGGCTCCTAACTTAATTTTCCTTTATTTAGTAAAGGATAACCAAGTAGAACAACAACCAATTACCATTACACTTGGAAAATCCAACATGGATAGAACTTCCAATTAATCATTCTACCAGTCAAGGCTTTTTATTTAGATATATATATATATAAATCTCTTTTAATTTATATTGCTTTAATTTATAACTATATCTGTGCCCATTGCCCAAACTCCAAATTTCCCAGAAAACTCATAACCAATAATAAATCATACTTCCCTGCAATTCTTTGAGAAGAAGACCCGAGGTTTAAATACTCGGTTATCAATTTTATTGGGTTTGCTTAAGTGACAACCAAAACTTTTGTATGAAAGGATTTTTGTTAGTATAGAAACTATACTTGCAACGAGGATTTATCCGCAAATTTCTAGACCACGCAAAAGTTCTCTTGTCAAAATGGCACCGTTGCCAGGGAATTGCAAACGTGTGCCTTATTATTGGTTATTGTAAATATTTGCTTTTTACTTGTTTATTTGTTTTTATTTTTGTTTTTATTTTCGCTTTTTCATAAATTAAGAGGTTATTGGTTTTTATTTAGTTATTAAAAAAGAAAATTTTTCAAAAATTTGTTCTTGGTGTTCATCTTGATTTTCAAGTTGTTCTTCGTGTTCATCTTGACCTTCAAGTTGTTCTTAGTTGTTTTCTTCATTTTGATCTAAAAATTTTAAGTTTAGTGTCATTTTATTGTTTTTCTCTTTCCACATTAAAATCAAAAATTCAAAATTTAAAACTCAAATTTCAAACATTCAAATCTCAATTTTCAAAATTCAAATTTAAAAATTTAAAATTCAAATCTTTTTCAAAAAAACAAATCATATCTTTCTTAAAATCTTATCTTATCTTATTTCAAAAATCAAATTTCGAAATTCAATATTTAAATTTCAATTTTCAAATTTCAAAATTTAAATAACCTTTTAATTTCAATTTGTTTTTATTTTCATTTTTAATTTTTTATTTGCTACTATGAACTCTCACTCCTTTGGCTATGAGTTTGGTTACAATTCTAGTGCAGGAAGAGAAAATTACAATGAGAACAGGCATCAAGGTTGGAACAATCAAAGATGGGAGGAGCCACAAGAATTTGATCAACCCTCATGGCAACAACCACCTCCAATGGACTATCAACAACCACCACCATGTGCCTATGAACCCTTTCCTCAACATGACTTTGGACCACCATACTCACAAGCCCCTTTACACCATTCACCTCCATATGACCCTAACCCACATCCACCATACCAACCACCCTATGAACTGAATGAGCCATACATAGATCCACCACAACCTCCATTGGATAACAATACACTCATCTCTAACATCATTGGTCTCGCCTCTACACTCCAAAATCTTATATCCCGCATGAACCAACCCTCTACCTCCAAAATCCAACCCTCAAGCTCTAGTACACTTCCTTTTCAACCACATAATGATCTTTTCATCCCATCACCATCCTCCATGGAAGAGCACCCACATCCATCAATCCAAGAGCAAGATGATCCCAATTATGCTATTGATATGGAACAGGAAAGAAGGAATCATCTTCGCGAATCCATACTTCATAAAGAGCTAGAGGAGGCCCTACGGGTAAAGGTAGGAGAGACCCTTGAAGATGCAGGAGTAGTTAAAGGGAGTTGTCATGGAAAGAAAAACATCGAGGATGAGTATGATTTTATACTTAAACAACTGGACAAAGCAGCAATTATTAAAAAGGAAGAAGTGGTTGCAAACTTAAGAAATGCTGTACCTCCATTGGAAAGTCCAGTCACAGAGCCTCCTTCCATGGTGTTTGATGTTGATGTTGATGTTGAGGAGAGCGTACAACCTCCAAGGCAGATCATGGTTGAAGACTTTGTAGAGGTTGATCAAGAGATGAAGATTAAAGAAGAAGAAGCACAACCTCCCATGCCCTTGGTGAGCAATAAAGAAGAGATTGAATTGGAGGAAAGCTACCAAGAGGACGAGGTTAAAACTGAAGAAGCTTGCAAAGAGGTGGAAATTTTCAAGGAAGAGCTTAAGGGAATGGAGCATGAAATCTCTGTTCCAAACTTGTTAGAGACCCCTCCCCCTAAATTGCCATCATCCTTCACAACATTCAAGTGGGTAAAATTCATATCCCTTAGCTTTCTAATTCCACTTGAATATGGGCTACTGGAGACGGATGGTCAACTTAGAGCTCTTTGTGGCATAAAGAGTAAGAGGAAGATGGTCAGTGGTAAGAATTATCCTGCAAGGTTCATTATGGTTGGAAGCTCAAAGTTTAAATGTAAGGGTTGGTGTAAAGCTCAACTGAATGGGTCTAGGAAGTTGTTTGGCCGCTTTAGTGAGAATTCAGATTGCTTGCCACCCGGATGGAATCATGATGATCAACAAGAAGACGGGTGCAATAGCAAGGTTTAGGATCCTGGAATCTGTTCTGACATCCAACACCCCGGGAGCCTAAGAATCTGTTTGAAGCTGCTCAAAGGCTTTACGTGCCTAGTTTGGGATCCCAGAGGCTATTGGAATTACAAACATTGGTGGAGATTCCTGGATGAGTTCAAGCATAAGCCACCATAACAGGAAGTTCATCAAATGTCCAACCCGACATGTCCTGGTAGCTAACCGTTGGACAGAAACACCCCTTGCGGAGCAAGTAGGTTTGAGCTACAACCCCCTTGCTACTGCCCGCTCAACCCAGAGCCAGTGAAATAATCACTACAGCGGCTACTACCCAGGCGGGTGTCTAAAAGCTCAACCTGGAGCGAGTGGATTCACCACTACTGCCGCTACTACCCAGGCGTCACAATCTATGACCTGGAGCAAGTGGGACGAACCATAACCCTTGCTAATGCCCAGGATCTCAAAACATATATTCGTTCAGTTTAAAAGCAATCATCATTGTTATCAAATCTCAAACATCAACCTGGAGCAAGTGTGATGAACCACCACTCTTACTACTACCCAGGTATCACAAATACTCATTTATTCAAAACTCCATAATTTAACTCATTTATCATAAACATCCTTTTCCGTCTCATACCCGGAGAAAGTGGACAACGCCACTGCCTACTACCCAGGGTCACACATCACATTTCAACATTCTCCATTATTATCCATTTAACACATTCATTCATTAATCATATATGCTTTTATACTCAACCATAAC
The DNA here is from genome assembly GCF_003086295.3 of Arachis hypogaea. Classification (NCBI taxonomy): domain Eukaryota; kingdom Viridiplantae; phylum Streptophyta; class Magnoliopsida; order Fabales; family Fabaceae; genus Arachis; species Arachis hypogaea. The sequence goes on along the minus strand of NC_092046.1, from coordinate 34,519,279 downwards.
CAATAATGGCTTTGCCATAACCCGGTAATAACTCAGCCATCCGGCTCATGGTTCAATTAAGAACCAGCCATTTATCAATAAATATAGCCCTTCGGCTCATGGCATACACGGTACTTCCACCGTCATCCTCCATATCTCATATAATCAACTTCGATCATCATTGATCATAACTTTTTCCCTTGCTTCACTCGCAAGTTACCACATCCCCTAGCTCCTTTCTCATTGCTAGGCATATCATAATGATTTAATACATAAGGGGTGAGATCGGAGACTTAGAAGCATGAGATTTGGCTTTTAAAACTCAAAAATCAACTTTGGCATGAAAACAGGGCCACGCGTACGCGCACTCCACGCGCACGCGTGGATGGCCGCAAAACTCATCAACGCGCCAGCGTCATACGCGCGGACGGCGCGGATTGAAAAATAGCCAAACGGCGCATATGCGTCAGTCACGCGTACGCGTGGGTGCACTTGCACCCCAGGCACAAAACTGGCACAATTCTGGCACAACTCTCAGAAAAATGGCTGGGCATTTGGTGCAGCGCATCGACGCGCCCGCGCACACCACACGCACACGTGGATAGTGCCTTCTTGAAGAACGACGCGTACGCGCCAAGTACGCCTACGCGTGGAGAGTCATTCTGCTAAAAGTTTTCTAAGTTAAAAGCTGCAGAATTCACAGATTCAACCCCCAATCTTCCGACGGACATAACTTTCTCATTTTAAATCGTTTTTCGCCCATTCTTTGAACGGCATGGACATCGCGGATCCAATTTCACTTTTAAACAAGTTTGGCACAAAACGGAAATCCGCAGTCCAAGTTATGTCCCGTCAAAGTATGCCCAAAAACCATGTTTTCACACAAAACCACAAAGTGCCATTTTCAAAACAAGCCATTTCCAACTCTTTTCAAAATCAACCAAAACATGCCAATTTCATCCCTTTCTTTGAAATCAATCAAAATATACCAAAATCAACATCAAGCCTCCTCAACTCATACATTAACACTTTACCACAATTCACAAAAACATCATCCCACCATTTGAACCCACTTCACCCAAGTGGCTCAAACTCAAACACATTTACATATCATATACTCTTCCTCATGCCAAATTTCAACAACATTATTTCCGATCAACCATCATTATACATAATCAATATCATACTCACTATCACGTGGTTTCACCCACAAATTAACCTTAATCATTCCTCAAGCATATATCACAACATATATATCTCTAATGCATCATCATACCATCAAGCTAAGGCATCAATAATCATAATCACATGTATGACCACATAATATATCTCAACCAAAACCAAATATACCTCATCTACATAATTTCACCCAAAATTACCAAATTCCACACTCTAACTCCCCAAACCTTATTATTTAATAACCAACCCAATCATTCATATATTCGTTATCTGAAATTTATCTAATCACTTGTGTCATCATATAATGCACACGTCAACTTACCTTCCTTACCTCTTTCCGGCCTCCGGCCCAAAATTCACGGCCTCCGGCCCAATTTCACAATTTAAATGCATAAACCACAAATCAATACTCATTACCCAATACATCAAATTTTTAATACAACAAGCATACAAGGCCACACAACTCTCAACCCAATCATTAAATTCATATTACATACCAACTATGCATATTAGCACCAACTATTTACACAATCCAAACTTAATCCTAGGGGCATCTAGCCTAGAAATTCTCATCACACCATACAGTACTTAAATGAAACTTAAACCGTACCTCTTGTAGCCAAACCAATTGAGCCTCTTCTTTGGAAGTCTTCACCAACCTTAGTTCCAAGCCTCACCAAAGCTCCTCAAGCAATACCAATCTCCCAATTGTGCACCAACATCACCAAATACACTAACATAACCAATATCACATACATACATCAACCTAGGGCTCATAAAAATGACAAATCACAAGGGTTTAAGCACTTCTTACCTCAGCCCATATGAAGTAGGGATATAACCCGCTTAGTATCCATGTTGGAGTATCCCTAAACACCCAAAATCACAAGATTTCAATACTAACTACCCAGAAATGTGTAACAGTGGGGAATTTCGAAAATTGGGTAGAGATGAATAGAATATTCACCACAAAACTTAGATAGAATTGTAGAGGATGAGAAGAGCGATGCGTGGCTGCAAACGGCTCGTCAATCGGAGCTCCGTAGCTCAAGTTATGGTGGTTTGAAGATCAAAGAGAGTTAGGTTTTCTCTCTTCTCTTCTCTCTTCCCAAATCAGCGCCCCAACCCTTCCTTTTAGGGTAAAATGAGCTGAAATGCTCATAACTAATGTTTATATATGTTGGGTCTTGGGCCACTTAGGCCCAGTTCACTTATTTTTGTCTGTTGGCCCAATTTTGGGCCAAAACCCTTTAAGATTAGCGCTCTAAATCGCACTTTAAAAATTTCTACCTCCCCTAATTATAATTCCTCATTTCTTAATCTTATTTACTCATAATCAATTTCCTCAACTGTAGTACCAGACAGATCTTAGCTGGTACTGCCGGTCAAAATTTTACTGCGCGCTTTTACGCAGAAAACTATGTTTTCCGACTCGAAAAAATTCGCTGAATCCAAATATCATATTTAAATTATCAAATTCCAATTGGCAAATCTTCCAAGCATATTCGCTCCTATTTAACTCATTATTTAATTAATTTCAGTTAGACCGGGTATTACATTCTACCCCCCTAAAAGAAATTTTCACCCTCGAAAATTCCATCCATCACTGCGAGTACGCGAGCGTAGTCTGCCTTTATATCCAACGTATAACAGTTCCAAGGTCCTTTTATTCTACGCACTTCCATTGCCGCGCTCTGATTTCTCCATCTCTGAGGGTCTCGGTCATTCGTTCAATGCCGACCAACAGCCTCGTTCCTTACTTTTATCGTCTCGTCAACTCACACCCTATTAAATCTCAAATCATGTCATCAATAATATTGCCATCATTGTTAATCATAGCCATCATCCCACATCACTATAATTAATCAAAGACTTCTTCATTTTTAGAACTCAAATGAGTTTGGACTAACAAGCTGATAAAATCTTAAGAATCCGGCTTACTTTAATAATCTATAAAAGCATTTGAAACACATCTCTTTTGTTAAAGTTATTCAAATCAAAGGTCCTTCTCGAAACTGTAACCAACACTCCTTCAAATTCTTGGAAAAAAGAAAAAAAATTTTAACAGCACCTCCCCAATAATTGGAGTTTACCACTAGTCACGGGTTCCCTCAAACCAATCTCAGTACCGCATCAGCATTGCAATTTAAAGGTTTCCAAACTATTCCTCTAAAACCGATCATTATAAATCTTGATTTAAATCCAAGGTCACCATGACCAAACATCATAGCACTCATCTCTCGAACACGACAACTTGCACTCAATCATCATCTAAATCTGATTATGCATCAATCATAATTTTCTCATCCGTTTCAGAACCATCAAGGCTCACAGCCGCAATTAATTCCAATTACCTAGAATCATTATCTGCATAAGCTCACTAAACTTTTAAGTAATCAAATCATAAAGCATTTCCAATCATACTCCACTTTTTCCTTATTATTACCATACTATGCTAACACTTTAGCAAGCTTCCACTATGCCACCTTGATTTCTCGTCAAGTATTAGTTTCATCACTTATTTCCTCAAGTACTAAACCACCACTTAACTTGACCAACAATTCAAATCAACGTTTCCAAATCCATCATTTAGGACCATCCCTTATCTATTTAAATCAAAGGAACTAAAAGTTATGGGTTCAATCCGTTTCACCAAAAATCCAGAAATCAACCAACTACATAACCAACACAACACATCATTCTCAACAGAAAGTCATTTACATCACAGGCATTTATCCATTTGTATTAAGGCAATTACCTCAATCTTACTGTCGCAATCGGCCCGCATCCTGACTCTCTCTTTGTTGGCAATTTCTTGATACATGCCCTGGTAACCCGCACTTGTAACATACACCTAACCCCAATCGGCACGGCCTATTTGGGTGATGACTTCCACATCTCTGACAGCTTGAAACATCAGAAGCAGTCGCTGCCCGTTTTCCCTTACCGTTCCTTTGGGACTCCTCACTCGTCGCAAAGTTATTCTGTCCTTGGGGAAAGTGTTGTACGTATCCTCTCTCCTTAAACTCTCGACCCCTTGGTGCGCATCCTTCGTTGTGCTTTCTATGACTTCCTTTCTCTGCAACCCTCCTTTTCACACACTCTTCAGCAATTTTGCTCTTATTCACCAACTCTGAAAAAGTTCGGATCTCCATTGGTCCCACCGAACTTAAGATGTCGCTCCGGAGTTATCCTTCATACTTAATGCATTTCCATTCCTCGAAGTCTCCCAGAGCTCCCTGACACATGCGGGAAAACCTGAATAGCTCCTCGAATTTTTCTGTATACTCAGATACGGACATAGCACCTTGCTTTAGCTGCAGTAACTCCAATTCCTTGGTTGTCCTGGCAAAATTTGGAAAGTACTTCTTATAGAATTCCACCTGGAAGGCATCCCAAGTGATAGGATCATTCCCCTGTTGCAGGAGACGTCGAGCCCCTTGCCACCAATGCGATGCTTCCCCCGTGAGCAGATAGGTAGCAAATTCAACACACTGCTCTTCAGGCACCAACTGCGCTTGCAGTGCTTGCTTCATGGCCTGAAACCAAGTATCAGCTTCAGTCGGATTGGTGGTTCCCTTGAACTTAGGTTGATTAACCTTTAAGAAGGTTGCCAGTGTCATCGGGCCCTGAGCTTCCTTTCCGCCATTGCCATTATTGTTTATCTGTTGCCCAAGAGCCTCCGCGGTGGCCTGCATAGCAGCAGCCATATTCTCCAACGCCGCCATAAGGTTTACCGGGTTATTCGGGTTGATTTCCGATTCTTGCGTATTAGTACGATCTCTCTCACGTCCCCGACCGGGTCCACGAGGCGCCATCTGGTTCCTATACACACCAAACAATCGATATCAAGTTGATCAGTCTCAATATCGGAAGTATAGTGCTTCAAAGTACCAAAGGTACACTCATGGACTTCATGCTAGATATATCAGTTAGATACCCTAACTAGCACAGGCACAGACTCAGAGTATGCATTGAAGTATAAGCAGTTCTATCCCTCAGGCTCACGAGGACGAACTGCTCTGATACCATAATGTAACACCCTAATATTCAAATCCTTATGCTTGAGTCATAAGTCAATGATATTAAGGTGGTACGACTCTCAGGTGGATTTTTAATATATAAAAGTAGGTAATTTCAAAAGGAGTATTAATTGAGAAGCCTGAAAAGAGTAGAAATAAAATTGCGAAGACGTGTCACTCACGTATCGACAACAAAAGATAAACCGTGAAGCCGAAAGCGATATACGGATAAGGCGTAGAGGAGATTAAGAGGTAGATAACAGATAGATATATATAACATAAGTAAATAGCCACTAGTCGCGACCCGCGAAGTTTAGGCTGGCTAGGATACAGTATGAAAGTAGTTGACAACAGTATATCCTAATCTCTCCTGAAGGAAACATGAGAGCCTCTATAGGCAAATTCAAAAGAGTTCAATACATAATATAATCTTTTCAAAACAAAGGTGGAGAGATTCTAAGCAAAACACAAAGGAGAGAAAATAAAGATCTTTGCCGTCTCTCAGACGACCCACAACTCACTTCTGAGCACCTGGACCTGTATCTGAAAAGCAAGAGATATATATGGAATGAGAACCCCGGGCCCATGGGTTCCCAGTACGGTAAAAGTGTCAAATAAATACAATGCACTGCAATAAAAACTCACTAAGCATCCTAAACTTCTTCACCAATTATCCATCCTAGGTTCTCGCTAATCCATGAATAGGTAAGTGTCATAAGGGAGTGCTAAATCTAATTCATGTTTCACATGTTTCCCAACTCACTGACTCTTCCACGAATCAGACTCAGAATCATAAGCAAAACTATCATCAGTTGTTCTATCTCAATAATTTTATATCAATACATCATACCTTCACCTGGAGCTAGTGAAACCATATCACTGCATCTACCCAGGGAGTTCAAATTATCTCATTCAATAATCATCATCATCATGCAATCGCATCATCAATTCATCTCATCAAGAATAGCCCTCAACATCCACCGACATCAGCATGAGGGGCCTCTCAGTTGTACAAACACAAGCAATACAGGCAAGTAATACACAAATATGGTACAAGTAGAACAAGTAGCACATAGTCAGGTAACATGGCATATATCATGTAGAAATCCAAAACAAACAGGAAAACCCAAACAATTCAAACATATGCAAATGATGAATGCCTGCCCTATGGCTGATGATATCATCTGTCGGTTATATAGCCAACCCGACATGTCCTGGTAGCTAACCGTTGGATAGAAACACCCCTTGCAGAGCAAGTAGGTTTGAGCTACAACCCCCTTGCTACTGCCCGCTCAACCCAGAGCCAGTGAAATAATCACTACTGCGACTACTACCCAGGCGGGTGTCTAAAAGCTCAACCTGGAGCGAGTGGATTTACCACTACTGCCGCTACTACCCAGGCGTTACAATCTCTGACCTGGAGCAAGTGGGACGAACCACAATCCTTGCTACTGCCCAGGATCTCAAAACATATATTCGTTCAGTTTAAAAGCAATCATCATTGTTATCAAATCTCAAACATTAACCTGGAGCAAGCGTGATGAACCACCACTCTTACTACTACCCAAGTATCACAAATACTCATTTATTCAAAACTCCATAATTTAACTCATTTATCATAAACATCCTTTCCCGTCTAGACGGAGCAAGTGGACAACGCCACTGCCTACTACCCGGGGTCACACATCACATTTCAACATTCTCCATTATTATCCATTTAACACATTCATTCATTAATCATATATGCTTTTATACTCAACCATAACCAATAATGGCTTTGCCATAACCCGGCAATAACTCAGCCATCCGGCTCATGGTTCAATTAAGAACCAGCCATTTATCAATAAATATAGCCCTTAGGCTCATGGCATACACGGTACTTCCACCGTCATCCTCCATATCTCATATAATCATCTTCGATCATCATTGATCATAACTTTTCCCCTTGCTTCACTCGCAAGTTACCACATCCCCTAGATCCTTTCTCATTGCTAGGCATATCATAATGATTTAATACATAAGGGGTGAGATCGGAGGCTTAGAAGCATGAGATTTGGCTTTTAAAACTCAAAAATCAACTTTGGCATGAAAACAGGGCCACGCGTATGCGCACTCCACGCGCACGCGTGGATGGCCACAAAACTCATCAACGCACCAGCGTCATACGCGCGGACGGCGCGGATTGAAAAATAGCCAAACGGCACGTATGCGTCAGCCACGCGTACGCGTGGGTGCACTTGCGCCCCAGGCACAAAACTGGCACAATTCTGGCACAACTCTCGGAAAAATGGCTGGACATTTGGTGCAGCGCATCGACGCGCCCGCGCACACCACGCGCACACGTGGATGGTGCCTTCTTGAAGAACGATGCGTACGCGCCAAGTACGCCTACGCGTGGAGGGTCATTCTGCTAAAAGTTTTCTAAGTTAAAAGCTGCAGAATTTACAGATTCAACCCCCAATCTTCCGACGGACATAACTTTCTCATTTTAAATCATTTTTCGCCCGTTCTTTGAACGGCATGGACATCGGGAATCCAATTTTACTTTTAAACAAGTTTGGCACAAAATAGAAATCCACAGTACAAGTTATGTCCCGTCAAAGTATGCCCGAAAACCATGTTTTCACACAAAACCACAAAGTGCCATTTTCAAAACAAGCCATTTCCAACTCTTTTCAAAATCAACCAAAACATGCCAATTTCATCCCTTTCTTTGAAATCAATAAAAATATACCAAAATCAACATCAAGCCTCCTCAACTCACACATTAACACTTTACCACAATTCACAAAACATCATCCCACCATTTTAAGCCACTTCACCCAAGTGGCTCAAACTCAAACACATTTACATATCATATACTCTTCCACATGCCAAATTTCAACAACACTATTTCCGATCAACCATCATTATACATAATCAATATCATACTCACTATCACGTGGTTTCACCCACAAATTAACCTTAATCATTCCTCAAGCATATATCACAACATACGTATCTCTAATGCATCATCATACCATCAAGCTAAGGCATTAATAATCATAATCACATGTATGACCACATAATATATCTCAACCAAAACCAAACATAACTCATCTACATAATTTCACCCAAAATTACCAAATTCCACACTCTAACTCCCCAAACCTTATTATTCAATAACCAACCCAATCATTCATTTATTCATTATCTGAAATTTATCCAATCACTTGTGTCATCATATAATGCACACGTCAACTTACCTTCCTTACCTCTTTCCAGCCTCCGGCCCAAAATTCACGGCCTCCGGCCCAATTTCACAATTTAAATGCATAAACCACAAATCAATACTCATTACCCAATACATCAAATTTTCAATACACCAAGCATACAAGGCCACACAACTCTCAACCCAATCATTAAATTCATATTACATACCAACTATGCATATTAGCACCAACTATTTACACAATCCAAACTTAATCCTAGGGGCATCTAGCCTAGAAATTCTCATCACACCACACGGTACTTAAATGAAACTTAAACCGTACCTCTTGTAGCCAAACCAATTGAGCCTCTTCTTTGGAAGTTTTCACCAACCTTAGTTCCAAGCCTCACCAAAGCTCCTCAAGCAATACCAATCTCCCAATTGTGCACCAACATCACCAAATACACTAACATAACCAATATCACATACATACATCAACCTAGGGCTCATAAAAATGACAAATCACAAGGGTTTGAGCACTTCTTACCTCAGCCCATATGAAGTAGGGATATAACCCGCTTAGTATCCATGTTGGAGTATCCCTAAACACCCAAAATCATAAGATTTCAACACTAACTACCCAGAAACGTGTAACAGTGGGGAATTTCGAAAATTGGGTAGATATGAATGGAATACTCACTACAAAAATTAGATAGAATTGTAGAGGATGAGAAGAGCGACGTGTGGCCTCAAACGGCTCGTCAATCGGAGCTCCGTAGCTCAAGTTATGGTGGTTTGAAGATCAAAGAGAGTTAGGTTTTCTCTCTTCTCTTCTCTCTTCCCAAATCAGCGCCCCAACCCTTCCTTTTAGGGAAAAATGAGCTGAAATACTCATAACTAATGTTTATATATGTTGGGTCTTGGGCCCACTTAGGCCCGGTTCACTAATTTTTGTCCGTTGGCCCAATTTTTGGGCCAAAACCCTTTAAGATTAGCGCTCTAATTATAATTCCGCATTCCTTAATCTTATTTAATCATAATAAATTTCCTCAACTGTAGTACCAGACAGATTTTAGCCGGTACTGCCGGTCAAAATTCTACTGCGCGTTTTTACGCAGAAAACTATGTTTTCCGACTCGGAAAAATTCGCTGAATCCAAATATCATATTTAAATTATCAAATTCCAATTGCCAAATCTTCTAAGCATATTCGCTCCTATTTAACTCATTATTTAATTAATTTTGGTTAGACCAGGTATTACAATGAATGGCTTGGAAATTGGAGAGGAGGCTTGCAAAAATTGAAAGAACACAAGAAGCTAAGGAGATGACCAGCGAGTAATGACGCGAGCGCATGGTCCACGCGAATGCGCGAAGTGAAGAATTCGCAGCGACGCGGACGCGTGCCTAACGCAAACGCGTGGATTGGAGTCTGCACGAGTGACGCGAACGCGTGAACCACGCGAATGTGTGACAAGGAAAATCGCTGACTGATGCGAACGCGTAAACGACGCGTACGCGTGACCTGCGCGATCTGCAAAATAACAGAATACGCTGGGGCGATTTCGGGCCGCTTTTTGACCCAGTTTTCGGCCCAGAAACATAGACTAAACCTAGGAAATATGTAGAGACTCAAGACGCATCCACACACATTGAGATTCATCACATTAGGATTACACTTAGTTTCAGATCTGAGTTTTTAGAGTTGCATTACATTGATAGTTTATGCTTTTGCTTGGATTTTTGGATGCTGAAAGTCATTACCTCCGTTGAAGACATTACTTTAGTTTGTTTCCTTATTCCTTTATTTTTAATTAGTTACTCATTGACTCTATTCAATTAAGTATGTTACATTTTGAATTTATTAATATATGAAGTTATTTTTATTTTAATTAATTTTAATTCTCTATTTTATTTTAATTAATTATGTCTTCTTATATTTTTATGATTATTAATTTCATGTCAATGGAGTAGAATTTCTACTTGACATGGGGGTTGATTAAGAGGTGATACTTGAGTTGGAATACTCAAGTGCTTGGTTAAACTGGACGTTGTTGGCTGATTCCATACCTACTAACACTAGACCTCCCCAAGGAAGAAGGCTAGGATCTGAGGGTAAGAGTTAGTTCAATCACCATACCTTTCCTTATTTAGTAAGTGAAAATCGAGTGAGAACAACAACCTTTTTACACCACACTTGAGAAGATCCCAACAAGGATAGAAGTTCCACTTAATTATTCCCCCAGTCAAGGCCTTTTATTCAGAGTATCAATAATTATTCTTAGTTTATTTTTATTGCCTTATTTCACAATTATTTTAAATTGCTCATTATCAAACTCAACTTTTTGGGAATTTTCTGATTAATAAATTAGCACTCTTTCCTGCAACTCGTTGGGAGACGACCTGGGACTCATACTCCCTGTATTTTATTTCTAAAATTTATGACAACCCTTTTTAAATTGGTGAGGCAGATCTTAGCTGGTTAAGAGCTATACATGCAACGCTATCTCTTAATTGAAATCTCTAAATTGGTTAGCTTTTGCCACACATCAGAGATACCTCCTAGGGTCATAGAAGACATTCATAAGGAAGAAGTGGTTGTTGAAGCTCTGCATGAAGAAGAGGAGGTAGACAAAAGGCATGAGGAAGAAGGAGTAAGCCTTAAGGAACCCAAGAGGAAAGCTATAGTGGATGAGTCCATTCCTATCCTATTCCCTTCCATGCTGAAGAAAGCAAAGAAGACTCTGGAATTCGATTTGAACATGCTTCAAGTGTTCAAGAAGATTGAGATAACCATACAACTTCTTGATGCTATCCAACAAATTCTGAAGTATGCAAAATTTTTGAAAAACTTGTGTACACACAAGGATAGGATAGGAGAGCTGGAGACATTATCCTTGGGTAGTTTGATTTCTTCCTTAATGGAGCCTATTCCAAAAAAATGTGGTGATCCTGGATCTTGTTTGGTGTCTTGTTGTATTGGTGGGCATACTTTTCATGATTGTATGTGTGATCTAGGAGCTTGCGTAAGCATCATGCCGCTTTCCATTTTTGTGCAGTTGAATTTAACTCCATTGAAGAAGTCGGCGGCGAAGTTTGCCTTAGCCGACAAAAGTGTGATCACTGTGATGGGAATAGCAGAAGATATACTTGTGGCAATCAAGGATTTGGTCTTTTCAGTTGACTTTTACATCCTTGAAATGCCTCCAACAGAAAATAGAAGCTCATCCTCTGTTCTACTTGGTAGACCCTCCCTTAAGACCTCTAAATTCAAGTTAGATGCCTTCACTGGCACATATTCTTTTGAGGTCGGAGACAAGACTATCAAGTTCAATTTGGAGGAAGCCATGAAGCATCCTCTCGAAGAGAATTCTGTTCTTCGATGTGATGTAATCGATGAAGTGGTAGCAGAAGTGCGAAAAGAAGACTACAACAATTTATGCTACCCTATTGTTGAAGAGACGGATGACCAAGAGGATGAACAAGAGAAAGTTGTTGAGAATGAACTCCATGAGCTTGATGAAAAGAAACCTCAGCTTGAGGCAAAGAGTGAACTGAAGCCTCTTCCATCTCATTTAAAGTATGCTTTCTTAGAGGACAACCAAAAGTTTCCAGTCATTATTGCTAGTGAGCTTTCTAGTGAAGAAGAATGGAAGCTCCTAGATGTTCTAAGAAAGTACAAGAAGGTAATTGGTTGGAGCCTAGCTGATATTGTGGGGATTGACCCTTGTACGTGCATGCATCGTATATTTCTCCAAGAGGGAGTTAGGCCGGTTAGGCAGCCGCAAAGGAGGCTCAACCCGACCATCCTCGATGTGGTAAAGAAGGAGGTCACTAGGCTACTTGATGCGGGTATCATATACCCAATTTCTGACAGTGAGTGGGTGAGCCCAGTCCAGGTTGTTCCCAAGAAATCGGGCATCATTGCAGTTAAAAAGGATGATGGTAAAGTGGTCACCAAGAGAATATAAAACACGTGGCGAGTGTGCATCGATTATAAAAGATTGAATGCCACCACAAGGAAGGACCACTACCCTTTGCCCTTTATCGATCAGATGTTAGACCGTTTGGCGGGTAAATCCCATTATTGCTTTCTTAATAGATTCACTGGTTACTTCCAGATTCACATTGCTCTTGAAGATCAGGAAAAGACCATATTCACTTGCCCTTTTGGCACCTTTGCCTACAAAAGGATGCCATTTGGACTATGTAATGCACCTGCTACTTTCAGCGGTGTATGACGAGTGTCTTTTTCGATCTAATGGAGAATTGTCTAGAAGTCTTTATGGATGACTTCAATGTTTATGGAACTTCATTTGATTGTTGCTTAGAGAACTTGGCCAAGGTCTTAGCTAGATATGTTGACACTAACCTTGTCTTGAATTTTGAAAAATGCCACTTTATGATAAGACAAGGCATAGTGTTGGGACATGTAGTATCTAGTGAAGGCATTTCTGTAGACCCGGCCAAGATCGATGTTATCACCACTTTACCTTACCCCTCATCTGTGAAGGAGGTCCACTCGTTTTTGGGACATGCAGGATTCTACAGACGCTTTATTAAAGATTTCAGCAAGATTGCTTTGCCATTGTCGCGCCTACTCCAAAAAGATATGGACTTTGAGTTTGACAATGCATTGATGATTGGACTTTTGACGGTTTAGAATTCACAATAAGTCTCGTTGTAATATAGTTTCTAAACCAGCATTAGTCCTTTCATACAAAAATTGTGTTTGTCACAAGTACAAACCCCTAAAATTATAAACCGAAGTATTTAAACCTCGGGTCGTTCTCCCTAAGAATTTCAATAAAGTGTCTTGTTATTGGTTATAAGTTGTATTTTGGGGTTTTGAGATTTTAGACAAGGAACATAAATTGCAAAGAAAATAAACTAACAACTAACAAAACTCTTGGCAAGGTATGAGAACTAGAAGTCCTATCCTAGTTATCCTCCTCAATTGTGACCACAAATTGTCCATTGCTACCACTTAGTTAACCTCTAATCATGGAGGAAAGTCAAGTGGATGAATCAACTTGATTCCACAAGTCTTAGCCAACTCCCAAGGGAAAGACTAGCTTTAGTTGTATCCAAATCAATTAGCAACTCCTAATTGTCAATCAACAAAGGAATTAGATAATTCAAGCATCACTAATTACTCCACCTAGGCCAAGAGGAACAAAATCTACACTAAAATCTAACCAAACATTTCATCAAACACTTAGAAAGCACTAAAGAAAAGCATAGTAAATGGATAACAACAATGAAATCTAACAACAATTATTATAAGAAATCAATAACAACAATCAAAAAGAACACAATTATTATGAATTACCTCTAATTGATTGAAAGAGAAGAGAAGCAACAAAAGTATATCTACAACAAAATATAGAAGCAACATAAAGGAAATTACAACAAAAGAATAGAAGAAGATAATTGCAACAACAAAGAATTAAGAAGCAAAAGTAGAGGGAAGCATGAATGAAAACCTAGATCTAAGAACTAAACCTAATCCTAATTCTAATTCTAGAGAGAAGTGAGAGCTTCTCTCTCTAAAACTAACCTAAACTAAACTAATGATCAAAAGTATGTAAAGTATGTTGATTCCCCTTCAATCCTTGGCTTAAATAGCATCAGAAATGAGTTGGATTGGACCCACAAGGCTTTAGAATTTGCTGGCCACGTATTGTTTTAAGTGGATCATATGGCAACAACGACGTATGCGCGTACAGTGCGCGTACGCATCACCATACGTGTAGCAACTATAGAAAATCTTATATCGTTTCGAAGCTCCGAATGTTAGCTTTTCAACACAACTGGAACCGCATCATTTGGACCTCTGTAGCTCAAGTTATGGTCGTTTAAGTGCGAAGAGGTCGGCTTGACAGCTTTTGCGATTCCTTCATTTCTTCATGAGTTCTCCATTTATACATGCTTTTTCTTCATTCCCTTGATCTAATCTTTGCCTCCTAAATCTGAAATCACTTAACACACATATCAAGGCATCTAATGGAATCAAAGGTAAATCAAGATTAAACAATTAAGGACTTAAAAAGCATGTTTTCACTCTTAAGCACAATTAAAGGAGAACTTACAAAACCATGCTATTTTATTGGATAAATGGGAGAAAGGTTGACAAAACCCTCTAAATTCAACACAAGATAAACCCTCCAAATGGGGTTTATCATGCATGTGTGAGTGCATTTGAAGAGCTAAGGAGAGTTCTTACCACAGCACCGATTGTGCGAGGCCCCAACTGGACGCTACCGTTTGAGATAATGTGCGATGCGTCAAACCATGCTGTAGGTGCCGCGCTTGCACATCGCGACGGTAAACTCCCTTATGTCATTGCTTACTCTCCTAAAATATTGGATGCAGCACAATCCAACTATACCACTACAGAAAAGGAACTCCTAGCTATTGTTCATGCTTTAGATAAATTCAGATCTTATTTGCTAGGGTCCAAGATAGTGGTATACACGGATCATGCAGCTTTAAAGTACTTATTGACAAAGATTGAGTCAAAACCTAGACTCATCCGTTGGATCTTTCTTTTGCAAGAATTCGACATTGAGATTAGGGACCGGAGTGGGTCTCAAAACTTGGTTGTAGATCATTTAAGCCACCTGGAGAATTTAAAATTTGACCCATTTTCGATCAATGACTCATTCCCATTGGATAGTTTGCATGCTGTGTCAGATAGATTTCCTTGGTTTGCACCAATGGAGAACTACTTGGTTGCAAAAATCTTCCCTCCTAACTTTTCTAAACACCAAAGAGACAAGTTGAGGAGTGATTCCAAATACTACATTTGGGATGACCCTCACTTGTGGAGGAGGGGAGTGGACCAAGTAATTTGAAGATGTGTCCCAGAATCTGAAATCCAACCCATTTTTGAAGCGTGCCATTCGTCCGAATGTGGTGGCCACTTTGGCCCACAGAGGACCGCTAAAAAGGTGTTGGATTGTGGATTCTGGTGGCCAACCTTATTCAAGGATGCTAACTGGTTATGTGTGTCTTGCCATTAGTGTCAGAAGTCAGGAAACACGTCCCAAAGGGATGAGATGCCTCAGCAACCTATGTTGTTCTGTGAGATATTTGATGTATGGGGCATTGACTTTATGGGACCGTTTCCCAACTCAAGTGGGTACTTGTATATTCTGTTAGCGGTGGACTACGTGTCAAAGTGGGTAGAAGCAATACCTACCCACCTTGACGACACCAACACCGTCATTTCTTTCATTAGAATCACATTGTATGCGGTTGTGGGTTGCTCGTGGCGACCAAGGATCTCACTTTTGTAACAGGAAAGTAGAGGCACTGCTCAAGCACTATGGAGTATTGCATAAGGTTGCCACTGCTTATCACCCACAGACCAACGGACAAACGGAAGTGTCCAACCAGGAGATTAAGAGAATCTTGGAGAAAGTGGTCAATCCACAAAGGAAGGATTGGAGCCTCCGGTTAGGAGATGCACTATGGGCGTATAGGACGGCCTACAAGACTCCGTTGGGGATGAGTCCCTTCCGGATCATCTATGGTAAGGCATGCCACCTTCCGGTGGAGATTGAACATAAAGCCTATTGGGCGGTAAAGCAGTGCAACATGGATTTAACCAAGGCGGGTGTGGCCAGGAAATTACAGCTAGAGGAACTCGAGTGTTTGAGGAACGAAGCATATGAGAATGCCCGGATCTACAAGGAAAAGACTAAAGCATTTCATGACCATCACATCCAGAAGAAGGATTTTCAAGAAGGTGATGAGGTTCTCCTCTACAACTCGAGGCTTAGGTTCATGCCTGGCAAGCTCCGTTCTAGATGGGAAGGACCCTTCAAGGTGAAGGAGATAAAACCCTATGGGGTGGTGGAGTTGTTTGATCCTAAAAGTGAAGCAGCTTTCAAGGTGAATGGACATAGAGTGAAGAAGTACCATGGCTATAAGCTCCCAAAGGAGCTAGAGGTGTTCCTACTAACGGATGCACCTAGAGGAGGTGAAGCTTGAGCGACTGACTGTCCAACTTAAGGACGTTAAAGAAAAGTGTTTGGTGGGAGGCACCCCACCGTGGTAAGATCTTCCTTGTGTATACCTTCTTGTTTTTAGCTCTAGATTTTTTGTACATTTTGTGACCTCTTGATGTTGTTGATTGCATAGGAATGCTAGTTTTGTTGATCTTGTTGGATAACTAGGATGTTCATATAGATTTCATCATTTTGGTATGGATGAATTGTTGAAGTAGAGAGAATGCTATGTTTTGAATAGTACATAAATTTGTGAGTGTTTTCTTGACTACTAGCTTAAATACCTGCCAAGAATATGTTAGAATAGACCTTTCTATGTTGTTTGAAAAAAAAAGAACAAGGAAAAAGGGGAATCTGCATGCGAGCGCACTGTGTGCGCGCGCCGGTGGTGCGTTTCATACTCTGGTCCAAAAACCTGAGAGTGATGCCCACCTTGTGCCCACTTCGTGCCAGGTACCCACGCGCCAGCGTGCATGTCGCCTGCGCGCCCCTTGCAAATTGGCCATCGACGCGCAAGCGCACTGTGCGCGCGCGTCGATTGTGCAATTTGACCTCCCTGGTACAAAAACCTAAGAGTTGTCGCAAAGGTGTGCCTATTTCGTGCTCGCGACTGACTCACAGGCGCACTTCACGCGTCCGCGCCGATCGCCACCTTCACCAGGCATGCGTCTGCGCACTGTGCGCGTCCGCGCCACATGTGCTGCATGCCAACTTGGTACAAATAACCCGAGAGTTAGGCCTACTTTGTGCCAACTTTGTGCCAGGAGCCCAACTGACTTCACGCGTACACGCCCTAGACGCGTACGCGTCCCTCGCTCAACCCTCACCGATGCGCCAGCACACCGTGCGCGTGCCGCCGGTCGCGCGAACTAGTTTTAAAGCTAGCGCGCCCTGTTCTGTCCCTCTCCCACCTTCTTTCTTGTTTCTTTCTTCATCTTTCTCCATCATCTTTCTTCTCTTCTCCTTCTTCTCCCATACTTCACCACCGTCTCCGGCCACTCACCGGCGACCACCGCCACCTCCGTTGGCACCACATCTCTTCTATCTCTCTCTCATTTTCACAAAAAGGAAATTTCTACCTTGATTCTTTTACACTTCTCAAGGTTCTACTTCTCCTATATCTCATCTATTACTTTCTTTGCATAATCTCTTTTTCTAGTTAGATGTTTCTTATTGATTCACTTATTTTCTCTTTTAGTTGCATGATTACACTACTTCCTTTTTCTTTGATTACCGTCTCTTTTTCTTGCTTTTCCATGGATGTTGAATTTGAGTTTTCATTTGCTTTAGTAGATCTTATTATCTTTCATTATCTTTGTCAGTAAGGTGATGTTATGTGATGATTAATGTTTCATTTTGGGCTTCTAATTGGTTAAGTATCTCATAATTTCTCATTGCTTGATAACTGCACACCAAGTGTTCGAGGAAATGCACGAATTCCATTTTAGTTTATTTTAATCATATACCTTCAATTTGGTGCTTCCTCCTCATTCACTTGCTCTCTTCTGAATGCATTGAGTCCACTTTGCTTGCTTAGAGTGTATGCTTGCTAATTATATACTCATTGAACATGACTTGCTCTTTGCTATGGATGCTTGAGATTATTCTTCTCATGCCATATTGCATGCTTTACTCCCTCTTCCATCCCATGCCAAGTGTTGTGACCCACACCTCTATGACTACTTTGTTGCACTATCTCTTTTGGGCACTACCTTTTACTTGCAAGTTTTTATTGAGATGATTCTTTGGGTTTAATGCTTTCCTTCTTTCCCTTTCTTTTTTAGGATGGCCACCAAGAAAGGCAAGGAGAAAGCTTTCAGGAAACCAGCCGCAAAGAGAGCACCCTAAAAGTCAAACTCTAAGGCACACCTTACATTAGGAGCTAAAGCCCTATCTAAGAAGGCCAAGGCACCCGCTCCTATTGATGAAAAAGAGAAGAGCAAACCGGCAAAGGATTCTTCAAGGTTCCCCAACCGCTTCTGTGAACTTGTGTTCCCCGCCATGGTTGAAAGGAACTATCATGCCGAGCATCTACTCGCCCCGCCGGACAAGGTGGCTCCTTATATTCTACCCCGCATTGAATGGTGAGAATGAGAGTTTCTTCTAAGAAAACCGCAAGAGGTCAACCTCTCGTGGGTGGTAGAATTCTACACTAACTACCATCTTCCCTCTCTTCAATCGGTATACGTGCGCCAGAAGCAAGTCTCAGTTTCAGAAGAGGCTATTCAACAAGTGCTTAATATCTTACCAGTACCAAGTGACATGGATGGCTACCAAGAGGTCTTACGTCAGTGAGAAGCGTTTGGGTTAGATTAGGACTCGATCCTCCGAGTCATTGCTGAACCAGAGACATTTTGGACCTATGGTCGACTCCGGATGAGGCCCAAGTGCATTGACGCACGTTTTCTCACTGTAGAAGCTAGATCTTGGGCCCAGATCTTATCCCACTATGTGCTACCTAGCACCCACAAGTCGTCCTTCACGGTGGATCTCGCCTTGCTTGTTTGGTGTGTTCTCATGGAGAGACCGGTGAACATTCCGCCTCTTATCAAGCAAGCGATGGGTCAAGTCCACGCCCAGGGTAATTTGCCATTTCCAGCATTGGTATCTAATTTAGTTGCTGCTGCGGGTGTTCCTTGGGAATCCATGGACACGAAGGCTATAATTCCAGCTAAGGGCGATGTGGTCCCAAGCGGAAAATACTTCCATCTTCCTATGAACAACCCAAGCCTTGACATAGCCCTCCCATCTACTATTCCTTCCACCTCATCATCACCACCACAGCAAAGATCCACCCATCAAAGGATAGAAGATCTACACCGAAAGATTGATAGATATGAGCGGCGCAACCAACGCCGATACACTTACATCAAGAAGCTTCTGCGTTGTGTTACCCCTAGCATGGAGGAACCTGAAATATTCACATCCACCTCAAACCCAAGTGATGGGAGCTCTGATGAAGGGAATAGTGAAGGTTCCGATCCCGACCGCCCTTTGCGCATTGTTGGTAGCATGGAGGACTGTGCTAAATTCTAAGTGTTGGGAGGTCATTCGACCGATCTCCATGGGTAACAATCTCTTCCCTTCAACACCCATGGATTTATCTTTTGTATAGTAGTTAGTACATTGCATTTGTAGTTAGTCTTGCTTGTAAATACCCTTTGCATGATAGTTAGTCTCTATAGAGTTTCTTGGTCAAAATAATGACTTCTTCCCCAAGAAACTGTAATTTCGGGGTACCTACCAATTTTGAAAAATTTTTTGCGGTAAACTTGCTTCAAGAATGTATTTTGGAACATAGTGATTGAGCTAAGAACACAAGCATGTGAGTTTTGAGCGTGTTGTGTGGTTATATCTTCTAACCACTATTTCCCATTCTTGTGTGCATTATTCTCTCTCTATGATTGTAATCCTTGCTTTGTCTGATTCTATATGTCCAATACTTTGTGTATGAATGCATTTACATGATTGGGGCCATCATTTCAATAGTCACTTTTTCCAAACGGCCTTAACCCTTTTATCTACCATTGCTAACCAATTTTGAGCCCATGATAAACCCTTTTCTTAAATAGAGCACATCAACAACCCTAAGCGAAAAACAATGAATGCCCCTAGATTTGGATCCTTGATTAGCTTAGGTAAGTGGAGGTGTGTATCATTCAAATGGGAGGGTACACTTGGGAACTTGGGTAGATGTAAAGAGGTGTATTTGTAATTGTAATTGAAAATTCTAGGATTTGGGAATATACTCATGTATTGAATGATTGAACCATACGCATTGAAACTTTTGTACATGAAACCCCAAGAAAAGGGGACCAAAAAATTTTTTTTTTGTGTGTATATATGAGAATGTAAAAAAAATAGAAAAAAAAATAGAAGAAACAAAAATGTAGAAAAAAGAGAAAGCAATGAAAGGGGACAAAAAGGCCCCAAGACAAAGTAACAATAACAATGCATATATGATGTGAATTGAAAAGAATGCATGAGTATGCAAAAAGTGAAACGCATGGGTAGCTAGGTATCGTATTATAGTTGTATAGGTTGTTCTATATGTCTAGTGGGATCTTAGGTTAATCAAGGATTCAAATTTTAAGCTCACTTGACCATATACATCCTTACCTTCACCCTAGCCCCGTTACAACCCATGAATAAGACCTCATGATACTTGTAAGTATGCATTAAGTAATTGTTGACTGTTAGATGAAAGACAAATCTTGGAAAGCATGATTAGGAGAGGAATTGAGTGACTAACCCTATACACTCGAGCGAATAGAGCGGATACACTTCCGGTGAGGGTTCGATGCTCAACTCTTTGTTCCCGACTTTCACAAGCGTTCATCTAGCAAGTTATATGCACTCCATAGTAATGTTCAATTTGGTAGGATTTATGAACTACATATCATTTTCACCCCGCATGCTCATATGTGTTCTTAGAGGATAGATTTACCCTTGACCAAGTAGATAGATAATTTTACATTAGTTGCATGCATTTATTTAGGAAATTTGCACTTCATAAACCCTTTCTTACCATGATCTTTGGTCTTTTTATTCTTAAGCATGAGGACATGCTTGGTTTAAGTGTGGGGAGATTTGATAAACTCCAATTTTGTGGTTTATATTGTGTAGAATTTGGGGGGTTTTGTCAATATTTTTCACACTTATTCACAAGAATTGCATGGTTTTGTGTTCTCTTCCTAATATTGCCTCATGATGAAAAACATGCTTCTTTTGCCTTAAAATTGCTATATTTTGATCCTCTTTTATTTCTATTCGATGTTGTGACGTGTTTGCTGAGTGATTTCAGAATTTATAGGGCAATAATAGCCTAGAAGAGAGAAAGAAAGCATGCACAAGAGGAAGGAACATGAAGATTTAGATTTTGAGAATTTCAGCAATGGGCACGCACGCGCACCTCACGCGCACGCGTGGATGTGGACAGCTGGAAGCGGCACGCAAGGATCGACGCATCCACGCGGATTAGAAAAATCCACACCGGCGTGCACGCGTACATGGCGCGCACGCGTGGATCACAAAAATAAATCGGTGCGCATGCACGCATGACGCGTACGCGCGATAAGCTGCACGTGACCTCATTAAAGGAAATCGTGCCTGGCGATTTCTGAGGCTCAAGAGGCCCAAAATCAAGCTGGTTCTGCATGGAAAAGACCCAAGGATGCTAGGGGAAAGGGGGGATCATTCATTCACACTTAGACACAATTTTTAGCTAGTTTTTGGTTTTTGTTCTTCTAGAGAGAGAAACCCTTGTTCCTCTCTAGATCTAGTTTTATTTGATCTTCCCTTGTTGAATTCTAAATTGGATCTTGTTAATTACTAGTTTTGATTGCTTAATTTGAATTCCTTAGCATAATTTTGTTTAGATCTTGTGTTAGATTTATGTTTTCTTGTCAATTGTCATTTTATACCCATTTCATGAATCTTGTGAATCTTGAATTGCTAATCTTACATTGATGATTTTCATGGTTAATTGTGTTGTTTGAGTGATTGTGTGCTGATAATTGTTAGTGGGTACTTGTTAAGTTCAATTTAATTGCACTTTGAATATGTCTTTTAGTAATGCTTACCATGTGTTTGATGAAATGTTTCATTTGATTATGGAGTAGTTCTCTTTATTCTTAGCCTAGGCTAAGGGAATTGGGTAAACTTGAGTCATTGGATCTAATGGATTTGATGATTTGGGAAACCTTAGTGGTCAATTTGATAGCCATTGACACTAGCCTACTACTAAGTCAATTAGTAGCTAGGTTGGACCTTATGGGTTGATGTTGACTAAACCATTTAACATACATCAAGTGTAGAAGTAGACTTAATGAGTTTAGTTCCTCATAATTGTCAAGATATGGTTATTAGACAAGGATAGTGACCCCAATTCCCATGTCTAGCCAAGAGTTGTTTTATCATTCATATTTGAAAATCCAAAAATCCTAATTGCTTGTCTTAGTCATAGTTATTTGGTTAGTCTTAGAGTAGAATTATATTTGATGTTATCTTATTAGTTTGGACTTGCTCACATCTTACTTTAGTTGTTGGAATTAGTTTCTTGCACTTCAAGATTACTTGCTTGTTAGGATTCTTAGTTTAATTTCTTGCTCATGACTTACAACCCCGGAATTCTAACCAATGTTGAAGCACATGTTTGCTTATTCCTTGTGAGATGACCCGAGGTTTGAATACTTCGGTTACTTTTATTGGGAGTTGAACTTGTGACAACCAATTCCTTCGAAATTTGATTTGAGGATTGATTATCGGTTTGGGATATACTAACAACGGAATTATTTGTGGAATTCCGAATCGGTATAAATCCTTCTCATCAGCTAGCACTCCCCCGTGTGTGCGTACGCACAAGAATGTGCATGTGCACAGGTTCAAGAATTCACGGGGTTTGCGTGCGTACACAAACCAGAAATCACAAATTCTGCAGAATCTGTAGAATTTATATTTTTGGCTCAAACTTCCAACGATCATATCTCCTTCTAAAAAAATCAGTTTTCCACAAAATTTAAACCATTTTAAAGCTTATAAAATTATCTTTCTTTTGATATAAAAATCATCAAATTCCAAAAACAATAGCTCAAGATATGATCCATTGAAATTCATCAAAATCCCACTTTTACCAAAACTCACAAACTCCCAATTTTAAAAAATTCACTTCCAAACACATTCAAAATCAACCAAAAACCCAACCATTCCAACATCCATCATTTCCAAACCTCATTCAATCATCAACTCACCAATTCTTCCATATGTATCAAATCTCAATTTCCAAACAACATTCAATTTCATCAATCACCATATATTTACACATTCAATATCACACTCCAAAACATACTCATCAACAAAGGCTTCAACCTTATCATCAATTAACATATCAATCCATATCATATACAACTTCAAATGCTTTGCCAATAATCATCACCACTCATAATCATTCAACCATTATTTACATATTCAATGCAATCCAATTCATTCAACAACTACCTCAACATTTCACATATCCACTAAATTCATACACAACAACACAATTCATTTCAATCCGTCAACAACATTAATAGTTCAACTCCTATCTTAGGGTCTCTAGCCTAAGTTTTCATACCACATTACATTTTAGATACAGAAAACCGAAATCATACCTTGGCCGATTTCCGTTCCACCCGGAACACTCTCAAATTCAACTTCCAAGGTATCCAAAACTTCACCAACAGATTTCCAAGCTTGGTGCTCCACTCCAAAGCTTTCCAAAACCACCAATCAAGCTCCAATACACATATATACAAGGCCTAAGCCACAATATCACACCCAAACACAATAACTCAATTACTAAGTCACAAAATTCTAAGTCTTTAGCTTAGGGTTGAGAATCTCACCTTACCCAAGGGCCAAGGGAGCTAGAACAAGCCTTCTCTTCAAGTTAATTTGAGCCTACAACACAAGGAGCTCACAAATTTCAACATTTTTACCCAATAAATTCGAAATCAAGGGTTGGGATTCGAAGAAGAAACTGTGGCTTACCTCAAGAATTTTTGTGTGGGTTTTGTAGAGCTCGACGCCGCGGTCGCGTGGCCTTAAACGGTGCGTTAATCGGAGTTTCGGATCAAAAGTTATGATTAATGGAAGTTGGAACAAGGGTTTATATTTCCTTCCCCTTCCCCTTTCTAATTTTCAGCGTGAGTGTGTTCTTGAGGGAGAGAGAGAGAGCTGAGCTCTCTTTAATAAATGAGGGCTTGGCTAGGCCCTTGGGCTCAATATTGGGCCGATTTTTTTAAAATTGGTGTTGAAATTCTCGTTTTAAATTTCTCTACCATATTAAACCATGAAAACCTCATTTCTCACTTTCTAGAATATATTTTAATTTATGGGTTATTAGCCATTAATTAACCGGGTTTTACAAAAGAAGGAGTTGCTGAGATGGGTTCTCTTCAATCCAAATCAAAATGAATATTTTCATCTAATGGTTGGAAAGAAAAAAGATCACAACTTGGAGCCAAAGTAAGAATCAAATGGTTCTGATTCAAGAAGTACAGCAAGATCAAATGGCCTCCACCAAATGGAAGAAAAATTAGCAAACATAGACAGCAGACCAATACTCTCTCCAAGCACAACCCTCTGTTGCAGTTGCAATATTCCTCTATAATTTTGTACCTCTACTACCTCTACATCTCTGCTCTGATTTTAGGAGAAGAAGACAACTCTACATAGTCCTTGTGGTACAAAAATGATCTCCAAGGATAGTTTCAAGCTTTGGAAACATTACCGATTAATAAAAGAAGTAAGGAGTAAGAACTAAATATCTGAGCTTTTCATAGATTTCAAGCTACACTTATCTTCTCATTCTTGTAGTTTTATTGAATATTTTCTTTTCTCAATTTATATTTCTTTGTTTTGTCATGGAAAAAGGTATTAAGTGCGGTATTTGAAAAAGTCATATGAGAGAAAAGGAAAAGAGAGTTTAACTTGGAGAAAAAGCCATTAAATATGTCAATATCTTTTGATGTATTTTTTGTTTTGTTTTATGATCCTGAGAAGTTCCCCTTACTAAGTTGGATTAGCACTTAGTGTTGAGAGTCTAGGTTGTGAGCGTAGCCGAAACAAGCTTGGTTAGAAGCTTGTGAGTTCTTAGATAAGATTAGGAAGAATACTAGAAAATTGGTGTTTGTAATCTTGAAAAAGATAGTGAAAATTCTATCATAATTGTGGTAGAGAATGGATGTAGGACACATTGCATAAGGTAGTTGAACTAGGATACATGGTGGTACAAGCTTCTCTTCTCTACTTTGTCTTATTTTGTTCGTTATGAGATAAAATAATTTTGTCTCCTGCCTAATCGTTAACCCAGACTAAGTAGTAATAGTTTCAATCTGTCTTGGTGTTCAAGTCTCAAAGGATAAAAAATGACCCTAGATTCAACCTCCTTCTCTAGGCCATTGAGAACCTTCAAAGTGAAAAAAAAAAGCGTATCCACGGATACTGGCCAAGCTTTTTTAGCTATGACCATGCTTTTGCAAGGGTCACATGTGAGTTTGTAGCCATTGCTTTATCGGCACGCTTTTATTGAGCTATGGCCATGCTTACTTTGTTGCCACACTATTATCTATTGCCACGCTTATGAAACGTGGCTTTATGCATAACCCTATAGCGACGCTTTTGTAAGCGTACCTAGTGAGCTATGGCTATGCTTTTAAAGCATACCTAGTGGATTCTTTCATCACGCTTTTAAAGCGTGATTTGCCAGCTAGAATCATTTGCCACGCATTCAAAGCGTGCCCTATTCCTTTGTCAAATAAAAAAAAAACAAAAGGGAGAAAATAAGAAAGTATAAAAAGAATTGGCTTTTTGTTGATTTACATAAATTATTTACATGCTATAATTATAATCAGTGAAATATTTTAAAAAATGATTCTCTTAAACTTCCAAAAAATATTTAAAAAAATTTACAAAAAAAAAATCTATAACAAAACTAAAAATTTAATTCTTAGTGACTTTTTCAAACTTTAAATTTTCTAATTATGTGTTCAGTGATTCCATGGCATTTGAAATTTCTTTTGATTTACATTCTACCACTTCTTTAGCTCGTAAACATAGCAGAATAAAAGGATCACCGGACATGTCAACATTCAACAGTTCAAAGCATTTGGGTCAGTAAAAAAAATAGATAATCATTCTTATAGTTAATAAATGACCAGCTGATAGAAAAGAATGAGGAAACCACCAAAAGTAAGGACATACTAAAACATATTAGTGTAATAGCTATGAAAAACAGGGATGACATGGCTTTCAAATCTGATAGAAATAATATGAAAATGGGAGGAAAGTCACTAACTTCTGCAACTTGGTGTATGTTGTGATTATCTTCCTACATATTGCTTTAATTTTCCCAGCTTGTGCTTCTTCAGGGCAAGCCCAACAAAGGTGGAATTGGAGCCATAATGTTACGACAAATGCTACTGCTGGGGGCAGAAAAAGGACCATTGTGCTTCAGTGGATCATAAAAAGGATTATAATGTACATGGGAACCTCCTTCTAATGCACGCAAATCAGCCAAGTATACCCATATACATCCACACCTTTCAGAAATATTGCATTGTAGCCTCTCCTTCTGATGCGTGAGCATCTTGTACTCTTTTTCTTATCATTTTTCAGTTGTTTTTAGTTAGATTTTATTTAGTTTTACTTGATTTTAGTGCAAAAATCCTCTTTGGATTCTACTTTGAGTTGTTTTTGTATTTTTATGATTTCAGGTGAAATTCGGAGCAATTTGGCAAAGTTTCGAGGTGAAACTGAGTAGTTGGTAACACCCCTCTGGTCGCTAAACGCCAAGTAGGAGTTTAGCATCGATAAAGCCACATTTCAGAAACGTTGCTACCCTCTCTAGGGCGCTAAACGCCCAACTGGGGTTTAGCGCCAAGCAATGACGGATCCAGAAAATTTTAATAGTGGGGGCAAAATATATATATATATATATATATATATATATATATATATATATATAATAAAAATATTATGTGTACATAAAAATTAGTTATCAAATTATTTATTAATCATTATGTATTTGTATATAAATATATCTATTGTTTAATTTATTTTTAATGTGTATTTTTTATTTCAATATATATACAGGTAGTTATTTTCAATGTAAATATAACATGATTAGTTTTTATAATATCTAATTTTACAAATTAAAACACTAAAATAATCATTTATAAATATGGTAAAGTATATTTTTTGTCCTTAAAGTTTGACAAAAGTTTCAAAAATATCCCTAAATTTTATTTTGTTTTAATTTTGTCCCAAAAGTTTTCGATTTGCATCAAATATACCCCTGACGGCTAATTTTTCAAAAAATTTAAGATCGATTCAACAACAATTTCATAAGAACAACCCCTTAACATAAGTAAATCAAGCATAATTTTCATGCATTATTGTTATATTGGTCTTAAATTTTTTGAAAATTTAGCCTCCAAGAGTATATTTGATGCAAATCGAAAACTTTTGGGATAAAATTGAAACAAAATAAAACTTAGGGATATTTTTAAAACTTTTGCCAAACTTCGGGGACAAAAAATATACTTTACCCTTATAAATATCTGTCTTTTTATATAGGATAATGCTACATATTCATATTTTTTTGTTAACCAAGTCCAATCAAATTTGTCTAAGACAACAAAAATCAATTATGACTAATATTATTTTAAGTTTTATTGTTTAACTTGGTTAGACTTAGCTCATAAAAAGACTTGGATGTGTAGTATTTCTTTTACATATATATATATATATATATATATATATATATATATATATATATATATATATATATATATATAAGTAAATACTTATTATTTAAAAAATTACTTCTTATACAATTAGAAGTCAATTCTTATTGAGATTCATAGTTGAAAAAGTTCTTTCAATTAACATAGTTGTTACAGAAAAAAATTAAAACTAATATAAAAAAGATAAATAATACTCTTTCAAGTTGATTTCTAAGAAAAAACACAAATTTCATTTAAATTAAAAACACAAAACATAAACGTAAGACAATAAGAGAACAGTGAACAGCTTCAGGCAAGGACTTAAACCTGAAAGAAGTGTGTGGTCTTGGAGAGCTTTAGGCGAGGCTTGCTGCCGATGCGGGAGGAATGAGTTTCACTACAGGCGGAGAGCTTAAGACGACGATTCTGCCTTGAGGATGACGATTATGCCTCTGACGGCCTTGCTGGATGGCAACGAGGACAATTCTCTTCTGATGCAACGAAGACGGCGACAGGACCAAAGTGTACAAAATACATCTTTTTTCTCCAAACCAAAACCTCTATGAGGAATATACAATACAGTATTCAAAAGCGAAGAAAAGCTAAGCAACAAAATAAGCATAACAAAAGTCTTATTTGCTCTATCCAAGAGAATCTTGCATGCTCAGTGAGGTGCATCACGTCCTGTATCTAAAAAACAAAAATTCCATGACGGGTGAGAACTCAAAGATTCCTAGTAGCATAATAGTTCCAAATAGAGACTATGTAAAACCACATGAATTCACTAGGCAATCTTAGTCTCCAAGCATCACAAGGTTCAAGTCTAGGGTTTTTTCTAATCCAAACAGGGTTTCTTCACTATATCTCAGCCTTCATTAACCATTTCTAGCCTCAATAATTTCCAATCAAATCTCACCATTACTTCAATATCCAATTATTCAGTCCAATGCTCAGTTCAGTAATTTAAATCACAAACATTAATCAATACGGGGTTAATTCGCTATATTTAACATATTTTAAACTACTACCGATCTCATTCATTCGCATAATCATAATTATCATGAATCCCAAGTCTCAATGGTGAAATCATACACAATCAATAAGCATAAAAAAGTAAACACAATTAGAGAGCAATTATAGTAAGTAAAACAATTAGCAGTTAAATAGAAATATACAGTCAGGCAAACCAAATGCAATATGCACACCCAAACAATAGCAAACAAATGCACATGATGCATGCCTGTCCTACTAGGCACGAGCTCACGTGTCGGTTATTCTGCCAAATCCGACACAAATCCAATTGGCAACTCCCGGATCAATCTTTCTATTGCGTATTCCCATGAGGAATAATTCTGAAGGAGAGTGCCCTACCACCTTTTCCAAACCATGCCAAAAATAATAGAGAGTGTCGTTTCATGCAACGGAGAGTGCCGTCTCACCTTGCAACCAGAGAAAAATGTGAGAGAAATATTGATACGGATTTTGAATATTCACAAACTAACCGGCAAGTACGCCAGAATTGGCACTTTTTTTTTTGGTACGAGTCACTTTGGTGCTAAACGCTCAGCTGGCGTTTAGCGCCATAGGAGGTATGGTACCATGAAAATTTCGCCTATTATGGGCGTTAAATGCCCACCTGGCGTTTAACACCAGGTCCTTCTGCCTTTCAGGGCGTTAAACGCCCTGCCTGGTGTTTAATGCTAGCTTCTGCTTGCCAATCTCAATGATAAATGCCAGTTTGGCATTTAGCACCAATGCACTTGAGTTCATTGCTCTCCAGAGTGTCCTGTTTCTCCTTCGAAGTCCTCCTATCCCTGTTCTACACACTTTTTCATGACCACAAACAAGATTAAACCAAGAAAAACTATGAATAATAAGAAAAATGAAAAATCAGAGATAATAAAAAACAAACTAAAAGAAAAACCAAAGGATACTTAGTGTTGGGTTGCCTCCCAATAAACATTTCTTTACCATCACTAGCTTGACAGTCAGCTCCCATAGGGAAGGGGTGATCATAGGGGCTTAGCTCATCACCCTTCACTATAAACTTCTTTCTTGTGCTATCATGGATTAACTCAATGTGCTTAAGAGACAAGATCTTGTTCACTATATGAGGCAGAATTGGATTCTTAGTGATTACAACCTTCAGTCCGGGTGAGAAATCCTTAGTGGGAATCTTCTTGTTCCTCCAACCTCTAGGCACCTTCTTCTTAGGAACTCCCTCCTTGTTGGATAATTGATAAACCCCAATTTTGTGATTTATCTTGTGCTTATTTTGGGAGATTTTATCACCTTTTCCCACATTTATTCAATAAAATAGCACGGTTTTGTAATTCTCCTTAAATTTGTGTTTAAGTGTAAAAATATGCTTTTTAGGCCCTTAAATTGGTAATTTTTATTTACCTTTAATTCCATTCAATGCATTGATATGTTTGTTAAGTGATTTCAGGTTTAGAAGGTAAAGATTGGATAGAAGGAATGAAGGAAAAGCATGCAAAGTGGGAGAACTCATGAAGAAATGAAGGAACGGCAAAGCTGTCAACCCTGACCTCTTTGCACTTAATCGATCATAACTTGAGTTACAGAAGTCCAAATGAGGCGGTTTTAGTTGCGCTGGAAAGCTAACATCCGAGGCTTCAAAATAATATAAAATTTGTCATAGTTGCCTGTATTTAAGAATGCGTACATGTGCATCACACGTACGCGTGGGTTGCTACACATGACTCACTAAAAGCAACTCGTGGCCAGCGATTTCTGAAGAATTTTTGGCCCAATCCAACTCATTTCTGATGCTATTTCATGCAGAATTCAAGCTTGGGCAAGGGAGGGGAGCAATTTTTTTGGAGTTTTTGCATCATGTAGCTTAGTTTCTAGAGAGAGAAGCTCACTCTTCTCCCTAGAATTAGGGTTCCTAGGGTATTTCCATCTTAGATCTAGGCATGATTTCTTGATTTCATCTTGTTTTCTTTACAATTTATTGCTTCTACATTTTCATTCCCTTAGTTTGTGATATTAATTTTACTTTTATGCCTCTTTTATGTTTATGGATGCTCATGTTGGATTTGAATTCCTTTTAATGAAATTTAATGTTTGATGTTCTTTTATTGTTGATTTGAGTTGTGAACTTACTTTCCTTACAATTGGTAGTTGCTAGATTTATTATTCTTGCACATTTATTATGCTTTCCTTTTATGCCTTCCAAGTGTTTGACAAAATGCTTGGATGGATGTTAGAGTAGATTTTGAGCATTCTTGACTTGGAAAGTGTAATTAGGTAATCTTGAGTCATGAATACCCAATTCATGTTGGTGATCTAGAGTTGTTAGCTAGTATTATTTCCATTAACTCTAATCTCTTGCTAATTCACTTAGTGAGTTGATTAGGACATTTGGATTAAGATTATCTAGTCTTATTAGACTTTCTTCGAGTGTGAAGATAACATGATACCTTCTTCCATTGTCGAAGATGACGACGTAGTAAGATAAATTCTTGTTCATTATTGTGATATGATTGAATAGTCTTGTTTGACGTTCTCCCTATGTGAAGATAACATGATACCTTCTTCCATTTGTTAGAGTTTACTAAATAAGATGAATTAATCATTGTATGACTAGGATAGAAAGCCTATATTCTCAATCCTTGTCATGAATGTCTCTCTCTTTATTACTTGCTTCCTTTAATTGCTTGTTTGTGATTTACTTTTCTTGTCATTTAAATTCTTGCCCCTTCACTTTTTTGCCCTTTTACCAATCAAACCCCCTTATTCTTCATAGCCAATAATTGATCACTTTATTGCAATTCCTTGTGAGACCCCAGAGTTTAAATACTTCGGTTAATTCTTATTTGGGGTTTGTTACTTGTGACAACCAAATTTTTGATTGGGAGGACTGCTTGTTGGTGTAGAATTATACTTGCAATGAGATTTCATTTGTGAAATTCTATACCATCAACTAAAAACTCTCACATCAAAATGGCACTGTTGCCGGAGAATTGCAATGGTGCTATGTTATTGGCTATTGTATATATTGTGAATGGCTTAATTTTTGGTTTGTTTGTTAAGTTTTTCTAGTTTTAGGATTTTGTTCTCTTTGTTTCTTATTAATTCTTGTTTCTATTTTCTCTTTCACTATGAATTCTCATCCTTTTGGCTATGAGTGTGGTTCTATCTATGTTATAGGAGATGGAAGCTACAATGAGGATATGCATCAAGGAAATGAACAACCAAAGGTGGGAGGAACTGCAAGCTTATGGACAACCTTCATGGCAACAACCTCCACCAATGTACTATGCTCAAGAGCCATACCAAGATGTATACCAATCTAATGTGTGTGATGATCCTAATTGTGGTTATCAACCATAATCATCATATGCGTATGATCCCACTCCGCAATATAGCCCTCCACCATACTCACAAGCCTCATACCACCATTCACCTCTATATGACTCCAACCCATATCCACCATACCAACCACCATATGAATCATATCTAGAGCCACCACCATTCCAATACCAATACTCCCATGGACCACAAAATCCATACACACCACCTCAAGAATTTCACCAATATGAACCACCTTCCAACTACAATGCCCTTCCCTCAAACAATGAACCCTCTCTTCCACCACCACCTCCCAATGAAGCCCTCATGCTAGAACTGAGAGATCTTGAATCTCGTATCTTAAGGAAACACAAGAGGGATGAAAAGAAGTTTGAGGAGTTAAGAGCCAAGACGGCTATCATGGTAGAAGCCATTGGCAACATAGTCTCATCCTACCTAAGCTTGCGCGATCAAAGCACTCCCATTGTTGAATATGGAGAAGCAACCAAAGAGTTTAGTAAGGAAATAGAATTGGAGCTTCAAGGTGGAGAAGAAGAGTTAAAGCGAGAAGTGCAACAAGAGGAGAAGGTAGAGATGATTGAACCAAAGGAAGTAGTGGTTGGAACCTTAGGATATGTTGAGTACATAGAGGAAATAGAATATGGAGAAGCAACCAAAGAGCTTAGTAAGGAAATAGAATTGGAGCTTCAAGGTGGAGAAGAAGAGTTAAAGTGAGAAGTGCAACAAGAGGAGAAGGTAGAGATGATTGAACCAAAGGAAGTAGTGGTTGGAACCTTAGGATATGTTGAGTACATAGAGGAATCACAAATTGAAGAGCCTTCTTCCATAGAATTTGAAGTTGATGTTGAGGAGGAGAGTGCACAACCTCCAAGGCACAATGTGATTGAAGAATTAGAAAAAGTGTCCCAAGCAATAGGCCCTCCTATTTATGATGATTTCGCATCAACATATGATCCTTTTAAGTTTGAGGTATCCTTCCCCACTATGCTTGGGATTAATGATGAGGTGGACCTCACTAAACCACCCATTTATGATTTGAGTGATGGGGAAAAGCTTGAAGAACTTGGTGAAGAAGCATGGGAACTTGAAGGAGTTTGGCAAGAAGTAAAGCTTGAAGAACCTTGCCAAGTGGTGGAAGCCTCTAGGAGAGGATGGACGGGAGTAGAGCGCGCCTTGTCAAGATCATTGGGAACTCCTCCACCTAGGTTGTCATCCAATCCTTCATTTGAGTGGGTAAAACTTCTAACTCTTAGCTTTACTATCCATGCACGCGTACGCGTGTATCAAGCATTTCCGACCATCCACGCGCACGCGTCATGCATGCTTACGCATGGATTTCACATTTTGACCCCCCAGCTTACAACCCGAGAGTTGTGCCTACACTGCGCCAACATTGTGCCTGAGGCACAAACCGACCCACGCGTAAGCGTGAGGGACGCACGCGCGTCGCCTTTCTGGTCTGCCATGCACATGCACGCATGATACACGCGTACGCGTCGCGTCCATTTCACTTCAACCCACGCGCACGCGCACCATACGCGTACGCGTGGAAGCCCTTCCTTCACTACACTTCTTTTCTCCTCTTCTTTCCATTTCTTTCCTTCTTCTTTCTTCTTCCCTTCTCCTACTCATCATCCAACACTACCAAACACCATCCATAACTATTTCTTTTAGTTAGTTAGTTACTTGTTTAATTAGTTTAATTTTTTATTTAATCTTTTATTTTTCATTATAAGTGTGGATTACTAATTTTGTTGCTAATTCTTGCTGCCTATTATTAACTGAATGCTATTTTAGCATAATTGTTTTTATTTTTCATTGTTGGATTTCTTTGTTGAGGTTACAATTTGTTACTTGATTTTGAGTTTTCATGTTTAACATTCGTGAACACCAAGTACATGTTACATTGCTTTTAAGCTTCTTAACTCTTTTGAATTGCATGTTTTGGCCACCATGCATTCATCATCTATCGCTAGGTAATTGTATATTATCATTGCATTTTTTTAGGTGATGCTTGTTTATGATTTACCTTTATTGACATCACCTATTTCATGCATTGAAATTTTTGAATTGTGAAGTTGGATCGAAAGCTTACCTAGTGACATATTTTTGAGCTTTATAAAGCTTTGTGGACCATGATTGCTATGGATTGATTTCCACTTCTATCTTCTTTCTCCTAAGTTCCATAGCATCCATGTGTTTCACTGATGCACAGAAACTTGTCTCTCAACAAATTTCCCTCGGTAAGTATACCGAATTGTCGTCAAGTAAAAACTCACAATAGAGTGAGCTCGAATCCCACAGGGATTGATTGGTCAAGCAACTTTAATCAGAAGAATGTTCTAGTTGAGCTAAGCAGAAATTTAGTTGAGATTTGCAGAAACATAAATGGCGGGAAAGTAAATAACAGAAAATGTAAATGCTGGAAATAAAGATCAAAATGTAAATGGTGGAAAGTAAATTGCAGAATCTTAAATGGGGAATTGGGAGGATGAGCATAAAAGTAGATGGCAGAAAATAAAGAGAATGGGTAAGATCAGAAATGGGGGATTCATTGGGCTCAGGAGATGTTGTATTCTCCGGATCAAGTTCATTCTCATCTCTTCCTCAATCAATGCATTCATTGATCTCCTTGGCAATCTTAAGTGATTGAATTCCAATTCCTTGGTAATTCAATCTCTCAAATCTTGATCAATAGCCAATTCCTTGGTCTAATTGCTCATGAGAAGAGATGAAGTATGGTCACTGATTATACCACATGTATTCCCAAATCAAAGTGTTGGTAGGATTATATGTCACTATATCCATCCAAACCCCAATTTGGTCCAACATGAGAAAGCATTTCTAGCATGATCTCTTCATTCCTCTTCCAAGGTTCCAAAGAGATCCAAGTATGAATAGCTTCTTTTCCAAGATAACTACCCAATTGGATGAAGATTGAAAGCCTTCTAGTAAAATCAAGAGAAAAGAAAGAAGAAGAATAATAAAAACTATTATTGATCCATCAAATTACAACAGAGCTCCCTAACCCAATGAAAAGGGGTTTAGTTGTTCATAGCTCTAGAAATGGAAGAAGATAAAGAAGAATGCATTTTCAAATTAACTAGAAATTACAGAGAAAGTAAAATATACAAAGTGTAGTTCTCCAAATTCCCAAAAGCTCCCTTACTAGTTCAAAACTACTCCTATATATGCTACTCTTTTGATCTTCTAGTTGGCTCTTCAAGTCTTGGATATGGGCCTTTAATCTTGAGTTGAAGCAGTTATAGTCTTCAGTGGGCTCAGCTTTGCTTGCAGAAAAAGTGTGAGTTAGGCATGGACGTTAGTGGTGTTAACGTTAAGTGAAAATGTGGGTTCGAGAACGTTAGTGACGATCACCTTTTTCACTAACGTTCCAAACCAAAATGATCCACGTTAACTTCAACGTTAGTGGCACTAACGTGACCACTAACGTTGCCTCTTGGTCCTTCGCAAACGTTATTGGCATTTACCTTTTCCAATAACGTTGCTAATTGCCTCTTTTCCCCACGTTAGAGTTCACGTTAGTATAACTAACGTGACCCTTAACGTGGGCATTCCTAAGCTTCGAGAGCGTTAGTGACACTTACCTTTGTCACTAACGCTCCAAACGCCCCTCCTTCCCACGTTAGAGTTTACGTTAATTAGATTAACGTGGCCACTAATGTGGTGGCAATTTCTTCCTCCTCCCATGTTAGAATTCATGTTAATTGAATTAACGTGACTCTTAACGTGGCTAAGTGTGCCATTTTGGGGCGTTAGTGGCATTCACTTTTACCACTAACGTTGGAGCTCCTTTTTTCCTCCACGTTAGCTACCACGTTAATGTAATTAACGTGGCAACTAACGTGGGCTATAATGGCTTCGAAGGCGTTATTGGCGATCACTTTTCTCATTAACGCTACAAGCTTATGCCCATTCCACGTTAGTGATCACATTAATTAGATTAACGTGGCTACTAACGTGGCTCTTCCTTGCTTCCTTTGTCCTGAAATCAAGCAAATAAAGTGCATCAAAGCTCTATTCCAAGTCATGAGATTATGCATTATCCAATTTATCATTTAATTCATGCATAATTCTCATGAAATCATGTAAAGTTCACCATGTTTGCTTGAATCAAGATGTAAGTGTATTTCTACCCAAAACTTGCTTATTTACTAAGAAAATGCATGAAACTACCCTAAAACAGTAAAGAAAAGGTCAGTAAAACTGGCCAAAATGCCCTGGCATCATTCACCTCTATGTCACTTAGGTGTTGCAACAACTCCAATATGTGTCATTGATTGTTGTGTAAGTTTCATATACCGTCTTGTTCACTAAGTTTACTTACACATCAATCAATGTCCATGCATTATCCAATTTCACAATTGCTTGATTAATTGCTTGAATGCTTTCATGCCTCTTCACTACTTGTTTGGTTAACTTAACCTACAAGACTTTTGAAGTATTTCAAGCACACTAGAATGAGTGAAGTGCATGCTTTCTTTTGTGTAATTGTGGCATAACTTTTTATACTAGTGTGTGTGTGTGTTCTAAACCGCGAGTAATTTTAGAACCCTCACACCTATTTTTCACGAATGTCACACTAATTAACTCACTCCATTCTAGTGATTCACCTCATTCCAACAATGCACGCTTCCATGCTTTTGTATTTTCTCATCTTACGGTGTTATTTTCTATTTTTCATGACTGATGCACCATAAGCAAAAATGGAAGCAGAAAGAAAGAACACGCAGCACCGGTTGATCCGCCAGCTGAAGGTGGCAATTCGGAAAGTCGCCGTACTCCCTTGCTCATCTTTGAGTGCACTGAGGACGATGCAAACTTTTAAGTGTGGGGAGGTCGTCCGACCAGTCGGCATTTTTGAGTGACAAATTTCTAATCACAACACTTTTGCATCTCATTTTAGGTCTTCTAGGATTTTTAGTTGCATTTTATTATTTTGCATATATATACATAATAAGCTTAGTCAAAATAATAAAATTTTTCAAGGATTCTATCTATAGAGCACCCCAATTGATTCAAAAAAATTATTAGAACTTGCTTGAATTACATATATTGTGGAACATGATTTTTGAGCTAAGAACACAAGCATGTGAGATTTGAGCCTAATTGTGTGGTTACATCATATGACCACTTATTTTTATTCTTGTGTGTATTGTTCTCTTTCTATGATTGTGATCCTTGATTTGCTTAATTCTATATGTCTATTATTCCTTGTATACATGCACTTATATGATTGAGGCCATTGTTTCAAATTGCTCACTTATCCATATAGCCTTACCTTTTTTCTTCCATTGTTAATTAATTTTGAGCCTATTCTTAACCCATTTGTTCTTAATTTTAGCACATTACAAGCCTAAAGCGAAAAACAATATATGTCCTTATTTGGATCTTTGATTGGCTTAGGCTAGTGAGAGTGCTCGTCATGTAAGTTTGAGAAAGTTGGGAACATTGGTTAGGATGAAAGTGTATTTTTGTATTTTTGTCAAAATTTTAGGAATTGGGTACATACTCATGTGTTAATTAAATGTAAAGCCATATGCATTGATACTTTTGCATATACTTTATTGCAAAAAGAAAAAAAAATAATAAATAATACAAAATAAAGAAAAAATATATATATCAAAAAAAAGAAAGAAAAAGGACAAGCAATAAAAAGGGGACAAATTACCCCAAGTAAAGCTCAATAAAAATCAATGCATATGTGTAGTGACCAAAAATAGAATGCATGAGTGTGTGAAAAAGTAAAAAATGGGTAGTTAGGTTTGCTTTGAATTGTATAGGCTGTCATAGGTTAGGTGGAAAGCTTAGGTTAATCAAAGATTCAAATTTTAAGCTCACTTGACCATATGCATCCTTACCTTGACCCTAACCCCATTACAACCTATGGGAAAGACCTCATGATATTTGTATGCATGCATAAAATAATTGTTGATTGTTAGATGAAAAACAAATCTTGGAGAGCATGATTAGGGGAGAATTGAGTGAATCAACCCCATACACTTGAGTGACTAGAGCGGATACACATCCGGTGAGGGTTCGATCGCTCAATTACATGTTTCCACCCATGATCATCTATTCTTGCAAGTTTGTAAAATCTTTCAATAATTCAATTCAATTGTGAGTTTGATTTGACTGCTATGGCTTTAGCCTTTGTACTTATATATGTATTCTTGGAAGTTGACTTATTTTGACCAAGTAGTTGCATTCATTTAGATAGATTGCATTTAGGTAGTTTACATTGAATAAATGTTGATACCCTTTGCTTCTTTCTTGAGTTAAGCATGAGGACATGCTTATTTTAAGTGTGGGGAGGTTTGATAAACCTCAATTTTGTGGTTTATCTTGTGCTTATTTTGGGGGATTTTATCACCTTTTCCCATATTTATTCAATAAAATAGCACGGTTTTGTAATTCTCCTTAAATTTATGCTTAAGTGTAAAAACATGCTTTTTAAGCCCTTAAATTGGAAATTTTTATTCACCTTTAATTTCATTCGATGCCTTGATATATTTTTTAAGTGATTTTAGGTTTAGAAGGAAAAGATTGGATTGAAGGAATGAAGGAAAAGCATGCAAAGTGGGAGAACTCATGAAGAAATGAAGGAACGGCAAAGTTGTCAACCCTAACCTCTTTGCACTTAATCAATCATAACTTGAGCTACAAAGATCCAAATAATGCGGTTCTAGTTGCGTTTGAAAGCTAACATCCGGAGCTTCAAAATTATATAAAATTTACCCTAGTTGCCTACATTTAGGGATGCGTACGTGTGCATCACGTATACGTGTGGGTTGCTGCACGTGACTCACTAAAAGTAACTCTTGGCCAGCAATTTTTGAAGTATTTTGGGCCCAATCCAACTCATTTCTGATGCTATTTCATGTAGAATTCAAGCTTGGTCAAGGGGGGAGCAATTGTTTTGGAGTTTTTGCATCATGTAGCTTAGTTTCTAGAGAGAGAAGCTCCCTCTTCTCTCTAGAATCAGGGTTCCTAGGGTATTTCCATCTTAGATCTAGGCATGATTTCTTGATTTCATCTTGTTTTCTTTATAATTTCTTGCTTCTACATTTTTATTCTCTAAGTTTGTGATGTTAATTTTACTTTTATGCCTCTTTTATGTTTATGAATGCTCATGTTGGATTTGAATTCCTGTTAATGAAATTTAATGTTTGATGTTCTTTTATTGTTGATTTGAGTTATGAACTTACTTTCCTTGCAATTGGTAGTTGGTAGATTTATTATTCTTGCACATTTATTATGCTTTCCTTTTATGCCTTTCAAGTGTTTGACAAAATGCTTGGTTGGATGTTAGAGTAGATTTTGAGCATTCTTGGCTTGGAAAGAGTAATTAGGTAATCTTGAGTCATGAATACCCAATTTTTGTTGGTGATCTAGAGTTAGCTAGTATTGTTTTCATTAACTCTAATCTCTTGTTAATTCACTTAGTGAATTGATTAGGACAATTGGATTAAGATTAGCTAGTCTTATTAGACTTTCTTCGAGTGTGAAGATAACATGATACCTTCTTCCATCATCGAAGATGACGTAGTAAGATAAATTCTTGTTTATTATTGCGATATGATTGAATAGTCTTGTTTGACATTCTCCCTATGTGAAGATAACATGATACCTTCTTCCATTTGTTGGAGTTGACTAAATAAGATGAATTAATCATTGTATGACTAGGATAGAAAGCCTATATTCTCAATCCTTGCCATGAATGTCTCTCTCTTTATTACTTGCTTCCTTTAATTGCTTGTTTGTGATTTACTTTTCTTGTCATTTAAATTCTTGCCCCTTCACCTTCTTGCCCTTTTACCAATCAAACCCCCTTGTTCTTCATAGCCAATAATTAATCACTTCATTGCAATTCCTTGTGAGACGACCTGGAGTTTAAATACTTCGGTTAATTCTTATTTGGGGTTTGTTACTTGTGACAACCAAATTTTTTATTGGGAGGACTGTTTGTTGGTGTAGAACTATACTTGCAACGAGATTTTATTTGTGAAATTCTATACATCAACTAAAAACTCTCACATCAATAATGCACACCCAACACTAAACATAGGTTGGGTGTCAGGGGAAATTTTATTGGCTCCAACCAAAGGAGGTTTGAGCTTTGGACTCTGTTGTACTTCAGTTAGGCACCCTTGGAGGCTTGGGTTAGTAAGTTCATTCTTCATGCAGGTACCTCCCTCATCAGAGTGGTGGAATGGTCTAAAAACCTTGAATATCAAGTAATCCTCATGCATCTTCAAAGCTAGCTCACATTTTTCCACATCAATCAAAGCTCTCCCAATGGCCAGAAATGGTCTTTCAAGGATTAGAGAATCATTTGCATCCTCTTCCATGTCAGGGATCACGAAATCTACAGGGAGAAAAAGTTCTCCAACCTTGACGAAGACATTCTCTACTATTCCATATGCTTGTTTCAAAGACTTGTCTACCATTTGTAGTGCTATCCTTGTTGGCTGCGCCTCTTAGATTCTGAGCTTCTTCATTACAGAAAAGGGCATTAGATTGATGCCTGCACCAAGATCACACAGGGCTTTTTGATAAACCCCATTTTTAGGGTTTATCTTGTGCTTAATTTAGCGGATTTTATCCATTATTCGCATACTTATTCATAGAAATCGCATGTTTTACATTTTCCTTCCTGATTTTGTGCTATGATTGAAAACATGCTTCTTTGGCCTTAAATTATTAATTTTTAATTCTCTCTTACTACAATTCGATGCTGTGATATGTGTGTTAAGTGTTTTCAGTTTTTCTAGGGCAAGAATGGCTTAGAGGATGGAAAGGAAGCATGCAAAAGTGGAAGAAATATAAGAAATTAAAGGAATTACTAAGCTGTCAATCCTGACCTCTTCTTACTAAATCGATCATAACTTGAGCTACAGAGGTCTGAATGAGGCGGTTCCAGTTGAGTTGGAAGCTAACATCTGGGGCTTCGAATGATATGCAATCTGCCATAGTTGCCATACAGTTAGATGATGCGCACGCGTGGATCATGCCTACGCGTGACCAGAAATTTTCAGCAGCGCGTACGCGTGACAGAGGCTCGCATGTTGTACGTATCAAAAATCGCTGGGAGCAATTTATGGGCTATTTTTGGCCCAATTTCAAGCCCAAAAATACTGATTAGAGGCTACAGAGTGGAGCTGAAAGGGGGAATCAATCATTCATTCACAACTTTAGGTTTAGATGTAGTTTTGTAGAGAGAGAGAGAGAGGCTCTCCCCTCTCTCTAGGTTTTAGGTTTTTGGATTTATCCCTTCTCTAATTTAGATTTCCATCTTGTTTTGTTTTGGTTTCTATTCTACATTCTATTATTCTAGCATCTTAGTTTATTTTCTCTTGTTAATTTTTCCTATTTTCCCAATTTAGTTTATGAGCTTTTCATGTTAGATTTTATTTCTTATTAATGCAATTTGAGGTATTTCATGTTTATTTCTTGTTTCTTCAATTGTTATTATTGATGCCTTGCAATTATTGGTTTAGATTTAACATCCTCTTATTGCTTTTCTATGTTTTTATTTTGTACCTTCCAAGTGTTTGATAAAATGCTTGGTAGGATTTTGAATTAGATTTTCCTATTCTTAACTTGGATTGATTAATTTGAGACTCTTGAATTGTCAAGGTCTTTTGTTGGTTGGTGATTGAAGGTTGCTAGTGAACTTGAGCTTCACTAACTCTAGTCTTTGATTAGGATTTGTGAACTTAAGTTGAATTGCTCACTTGACTTACCTTCAATTGTTAGAGGTTAACTAAGTGAGAGCAATTTGCAATTACCATCATAATTGACAATGACAATGAGGGTAGGAATTTCAATTCTCAATCCTTGCTAGGATTTTTCTTAGTTGTTATTTTATTTCCTTGTTATTTACATTACTTGTTACTTATTTCAAAACCCAAAAATATACTCTTCCATAACCAATTATAAGTACACTTCCCTGCAATTCCTTGAGAGAAGACCCGAGGTTTAAATACTTCGGTTGATTTTTATTGGGTTTGCTTAAGTGACAAACAAATTAAATTTGATTGAGGTTTAATTGTCGGTTTAGATCTATACTTGCAACACGACTATTTTTGTGAAAATCTTTACCGACGATTATTTTTCCCCCATCAATTTTTGGCGCCGTTGCCGGGAAATTGCAAACGTGTGCCTTGTTATTGGTTATTGTACATATTTGCTTTTTGCTTTTTTGGTAGTTTTTGTTAGTTAGGACTTAGTTGCTTAGTTTTATTAGTTTTTGTTTTTATTTGCTACTATGAATTCTCACCCATTTGGCTATGAGTGTGGTTATAATTATGTTGTAGGAAGTGGAGATTACAATGAAGGCTTGTATCAAGGATGGGACAATCAAAGATGGGAGGTGATAAACCCCATTTTTAGGGTTTATCTTATGCTTCATTTAAGGGATTTTATCACCTTTTACCCACATTTATTCAATGAAATAGCATGGTTTTGTAAATTCTCCTTTAATTGTGCTTAAGAGTGAACAC
This sequence comes from Arachis hypogaea, assembly GCF_003086295.3. Lineage (NCBI taxonomy): Eukaryota > Viridiplantae > Streptophyta > Magnoliopsida > Fabales > Fabaceae > Arachis > Arachis hypogaea. The sequence continues at coordinate 34,476,767 of NC_092046.1, read as the reverse complement.
ATGCTTTTTAGGACTTAGAATAGCTAAATTTAATGCACCTTGATTCCATTAGATGCCTTGATATATTTGTTAAGTGATTTCAGATTTAGGAGGCAAAGATTGGATCAAGGGAATGAAGGAAAAGTATGTAAAAAATGGAGAACTCATGAAGAAATGAAGGAATCGCAAAAGCTGTCAAGCCGACCTCTTTGCACTTAATCGACCATAACTTGAGCTACAGAGGTCCAAATGATACGGTTCTAGTTGCGTTGGAAAGCTAATATCCAAGGCTTCAAAATGATATAAGATTTGCCATAGTTGCATTACGTTTACGGGGTACGCATGCGGCATGTACGCGTACGCGCCGATTTGCACGTGATTCATTAAAAGCAAATTAGTGGTCAGCGAATTCTAAAGCCTTGTGGGCCCAATCCAACTCATTTATGATGTTATTTAACCCAAGGATTGAAGAGGGATGAGACATCTAGTCATTAGTTGAGTTTTATTTTAGTTTTATTATGCTTTAGTTAGTTTTAGAGAGAGAAGCTCTCACTTCTCTCTAGGATTAGAATTAACATTAGGTTTAGTTCAATAATCTAGATCTAGGTTTTAATTCATGCTTTAGGATTAACACGACAAATTTTCATCTCATCAAAATAGCGCCATTACCGGGGAGTTGCAATGGTGTTGTGTTATTGGTTATTGTATATATGTGAATATTGTGAATAGGTTTGCCTTTTGCTTCTTTGTTAGTTCTTGCTAGTTTTAGGATTTGATTTTCTTACTTCTTATTTGATTTTATTTTCATTTTCTCTTGCTATCATGAATTCTCACTTTGGCTAAGTTTGGTCCTAATTGTGTTGTAGGAAATGTGAACTTCAATGATGACACTCATTATAGATGGAACCAACAAAGATGGGAGGAGCCTCAAGGAATTGATCACTCCTATTGGCAACAACCTCCGGATGCGTATAGGTATAATTTCCATCCTAATGCATGTCAATTCAATGGCTATGGTGAAACTTTATGTGAAAATCAACTACCACCATCATATGCCTATAACTCTTATCCTCAACATGAACCTCAACCATTCTCACAAGCCTCTCATTACCCAACACCTTCCTATGATCCATATCCATCACATGACCAATCACCCATACCATATTCTTATGACCATTATGAGCAAGAACCTTTAGAACCACCACAACTTTATCATGACTACTATGAAGAACCACCTCAATGCACACCATCTCCATACCCTTACCAAGAAGAACCACCTTCCTACTATGAACCCTTTCTCCAAAATAATGAACCCCCTTATCCACCCCAAGCCCCAATAGATGACTCTCTCACCTTGCTACTTCAAGGACAAGCGGATATGCAAAGGAACACCCTAGAGTTTGTGACTAATTTGACTAAGGAAGTGCACACTTTAGCCTACCAATGTTTGAACACTCAAGGTGCTTCCGTGGCTACATGTGAAAAAGCAAAAGAAGAGCAAAGTATAAAGGAGAAATTGGAAAATCCGGTGGACAAGGAGGAATCAAACTTTGTATTGGAGCAATTGGAGAAACCTATGATTATTGAAGAAAGGGGAGAAGTGGTTAAAGATTTAGGAGATGCGGAACCACCATGTGAATCCCAACAACCTCCGGAGCATACCAAAATTGAAGAATATGAAAAGGTTGATCAAGAGATGGATTCAATCATCAATAAATTTTTATCAAAAATGGAATACTCTCCTTTGAGACATGAAAATGTAGCTATTGAAGACAACTCCACACCAAGTGCTATTGGTAACCTTGTTGAAGACTCTCTCAATGAATGTGAAGTTGATGCGGAAGAAGGTCTCACACAATTTCCCGAGTTAAGGAAGTCAACCTTGCATTGTCTAAGTGTGGGGAGGCTCACCTCCCCAAGTCACCATCCAATGTGAAATTCAAGTGGGTAAAATTCTTATCTTCAAACTTTACTTTCTCACTTAAATATGACTTGATTGAAAATGATGGTCAACTTAGAGCTCTTTGTGGAGTTAAAAGTAGACGAGAGTTATGTAGTGGTTGGAAACATCACTCTAAGCTAATGATGGTTGCATGCTCAAAGTTGTATAGTAACGATTGGTGGAGAACCAAATTGCATGGGTCTAGGAAGTTGTTTGGAAGCTTCTTTGAGAATTCCAAGGCCATGCCACCCAGATGGAATAATGATGATCAATTTAAGGATGGGTGTAGAAACAAGATATGGGATCCCAGCATACATGAGGATCAACTTTGGGAGCCCATAGTCTATGAAGAACTCCATCAAAGCTTGGGAGAATTGAACTTGAAGAATGGAGCTCATTGGAAATGCAAGCATTGGTGGATGTTCAAGGATGGCTTCAAGTATAAGCCACCTTGATGGAGCTCCCCATAAGTCCAACTTAAGGACAATAAACAAAAGTGTTAGGTGGGAGACACCCCACCATGGTAAATTCTTTTCATTTTTTTCTCTTTTGTACATACTAATAGAATTAGCTTAATTTCATGTTTTGTTAAGTTTGTTGAGTCTAATTGGTAGTTTAGTATGTTAAAAAAGGTTTTATGGTATTTTGGTAGCTGTTTGGAGGTTTGGAATGCTTGGATTGGTGCAAAAACATAGAAAAAAAATTTGAAAAACAGAGCACCATCCGCGCGTATGCGCACTGCGTGCGTACGCGTACATCAAGCATTTTCGCCTATCCACGCGGACGCGCCATGTACACATACGCGTGGATTGAGAAATTCTACCCCCAAGCCAAAAACCCGAGAGTTGTGCGAACGTTGCGCGCGCATTGTGCCTTTCGCACAAACCAACTCGCGCGTACGCGTACATAACGCATACGCGCCACTCTCGAAATAAGCCATCGACGCGGTCGCGCCATGTGCGTGTACGCGTCGCGTCCATTGCACCACCATCCACGCACACGCGCCATGCGCGCGTCAGTGCGGATGTCCTTTCCTCAACACATCTCTTTTCTTCTCCTCTTTCCATTTCTTTCCTTCTCCTTTCTTCCTCCCTTCTCCTACCCCTTATCAAACACTCCCAAACACCATTGATAACCATTTATTTTAGTTAAGTAATTAGTTAGTTAGTTAGTTGATTAGTTAATTTTAGTTAGTTTTCATTTCATTTTCTCTTTTTCATTGTAAGTGTTGGATTGTTATTCTTGTTTACCATTAATTAATGCTGAGTATTAAAAAGGGATGTTATCTTAACATCATTATGTTTATAATCTTTGTTGGATTCTATTGTTGAGGTTATATTTTGCCACTTGATCTTAAGCTCTTCATGCTTAATCTTGAGAATACCAAGTGATGAGAATTGCCTTCGAGCTTGTAATTCTTCTTGAATTGCATGATTTTGCCACCATGTGATTTGAACCCTATTCTTTGATTAGGCAATCTATTGACATTGGATGTTGTGCATTCATCCTAATGCATTGTGTTTCATAATCGTATGCATCCATATGCTTTTAGCTTGAATGCTTTCATGCTTTTAGCTTGAATGCTTTCATGCTTTTTTAATGCTTGTTTTACCTTACAAGTTTACCTAAAGCATCTCAAGCACACTAGAATAAGTGAAGTACATGCTTCTTTTGTGACATCGCTTTTTATGCTAGTGTGTGTTCTAAACGGCGCAATTTAGAATTCACACACTTATTTGTCATTAATGTCACACCAATTCACTCACTTAATTCTAGTGATTATTACCTCATTCCCAACAATGTATGCTTCCTTGCTTTTGTTTTCTCATCTTATGGTTTTATATTTTTGTTTTTCATGAATGATGCACCGCAAGCAAAAAATAGAAGTGGAAGAAAGAGCACGCAGCAACCAGTTGACCTACCAGCTGAAGGTAGCAACCCGGAGAGTCGCCGTACCCCCTTGCTCATCTTTGAGTGCACCAAGGACGGTACAAACTTTTAAGTGTGGGGAGGTCGTCCGACCGATCGGTGATTTTGGGTGACAAATTTATAATCCCAACACTTTTGCATTTCATTTTAGGTCTTTTAGGATTTTTGTTTCATTTTCTTAATTTTGCATATATATACACAATAAGCTTAGTCAAAATAATGAGATTTTTCAAGAATTCTATCTATAGGGCACCAATTGATTGGAGTGAAAACTTTTCATTAAAACTTGCTTGAATTACATATATTGTGGAACATGTTTTGAGCTAAGAACACAAGCATGTGAGATTTGAGCCTAATAGTGTGGTTACATCTTATAACCACTTATTCTTCCTTCTTGTGTGCATTATTCTCTTTCTATGCTTGTAATCTTTGATTTGTTTGATTCTTTATGTCCATTATTTTGTGTATTCATGCACTTATATGATTGAGGCCATCATTTTATTTAGCTCACTTACCCAAAAAGTCTTACCCTTTATCATCCATTGTTAGCAACTTTGAGCCTACGCTTAACCCACTTGTTCTTAATTTAGCACATTACAAGCCCTAAAGCAAAAAAAGAACAATAAAAAGTCCTTTATTTGGATCTTTGATTAGCTTAGGCTAGAGTGTGTGTATCATTCAAGTGTGGGAATCTTGGGACATTGGGAGAATAAAAGGGTAGTTTTGTATTTTTATTGAAACTATTGGAAATTGGGTACATGCTCATGTATTGATAAAAATGTATAAACCTTATGCATTGATGTTCTTGTATATAGTTTGAAAGAAAAGAAAAAAATGAGAAAAACAAAAGAAAGAGGAAAAGAAACAAAAATAAAGAAAAGAAAAAGAAGAAAGAAATAGAAAAAGAAAGAAAAAAAAAAGAGAAAGAAAGAAATAAAAAGGGGACAAACTTCCCCAAAGCAAAGCGAAGCTCAATAAAATCAATGCATATGAGTTGTGAAATGAGAAGAAAATGCATGAGTATGTTAAAAAGTGAAAAATGGGTAGTTAGGTTAGAACTTAATTGTATAGGATGTCATAGGTTAGGTGGGAAGTCTAAGCTTATCAAAGATTCAAATTTCAAGCTCACTTGACCAAATATGCATCCTTACCTTGACCCTAGCCCCATTACAACCTATAAAAAGACCTCATGATACTTGTATGCATGCATGAAATAAATGTTGATTGTTAGAAGAAAAACAAATCTTGGAAAGCATGACTAGGGGAGAATTGAGTGAATCAACCCTAAACACTGGAGCGAATAGAGTGCAAACACATCCGGTGAGGGTTTGATGCTCAATTACATGTTTTCACCTGTGATTATCATTCTTCATGCAAGTTTATAAAAATACTTAATAGCTCAATTCGATTGTGGTTTGGCACGGTTGTTAATACCTTTGGCCCTTGTGCATATATGTATCCTTGGGAATTAATTTATTTTGACCAAGCAATTATATTCATGTAGATAGTTGCATATAGGTAGGGTGCATTTAGTTAGATTTTATTGAATAAATGTTGATACCCTTAGCTCTCTGATGAGCGGATAATTTATACGCTTTTTGGCATTGTTTTTAGTATGTTTTTAGTAGAATCTAGTTACTTTTAGGGATGTTTTTAATAGATTTTATGTTAAATTCACATTTCTGGACTTTACTATGAGTTTGTGTGTTTTTCTGTGATTTTAGGTATTTTCTGGCTGAAATTGAGGGACCTGAGCAAAAATCAGATTCAGAGGTTGAAGAAAGACTGCTGATGCTGTTGGATTCTGACCTCCCTGCAATCAAAGTGGATTTTCTGGAGCTACAGAACTCAAAATGGCGCGCTTCCAATTGTGTTGGAAAGTAGACATCCAGGGCTTTCCAGCAATATATAATAGTTCATACTTTGGTTTCTAGACCACGCAAAAGTTCTCTCATCATTAACACAACAACATGCAAGCAAAAGGATATGGCGATTGCGGTGAGGAACACGCATCTGCAATGGTGCCTGGCGAAAAGAGGCAGAGGAAGGAGGAGATTGAGGGTGCTCCACCACCATCTCCAATCTTCACTGGTGATGTCGCTAACGATGCTAGTAGCAGCGTCACGGTCAATGCCTCTGCAGAAGGGAAAGGGAAGGCGGTTGCAGTGATGGAGATGATGAACGCGACTCCACTAGATCTGATCTGCGACACCAGTGGTGCAATGCTCTGAAAACCGAGATGAGCAAACGGCAACTACATCGTTGCAGAGAGGAAGCAAGCGGACTTCTCTGGCGCGTGGGATTATGGAACCTATTTGGGAGGAGATCGCAGAAGAAGATGAGGCTGGTATGGTGGAACTTGGAAGAGAAATTAGGGTTGAGGTGTGGTGGCTGGTGAATGAGGGAACTGGGTCTCGCTGTTTGCATAAGGGGTTGGGTAATTGTGTTACCGGGTCAGCTAGTAAGTGGGTTGGGATCGTTTAGTTTTTTTTTTGCGCCATTGTAAAAAACGGTTAAAAATCCGGCCAGTTTGACCGATTCACCGGTTAACCACCGATTCGACCGATTTTTCACTGATTTTTTGTAGACTGATTTTTAAGATCAACCGGACCGGCCTGGTAACCAGTTCTCGGTTAATCCGGTTGAACCGGCCGATCCGGTCCGGTTTTCAGAACCATGGAAATACCCAAACAACACTTCGCTATTCTCCTCTTATATTCCAGAGTCTTTGATTTTTGTCTTTACTTCACTCTCTTTTCTTGTTCTTGTTCAAAGTTCAAACCGGTTTTAGTTGTATTATGTCTTCAATTCTTTCATCTTTGTTTCTTCTTCTAATTTCTGCGTCACGCATATGCTCGCTTCGTAATTTCAATTTATATAAGTAGAGCTAGCGCCGGGCGTTTGGCCCAATAGAGAGAGAAAATAGTAAAATAAAATAAAACATCACAGACAATTGAACAAACGTGGAAGCAGCACAAGAGAAAGAGAGACACGAATTCCAAAGAAGAATGGAGGTGACGGAGAACAGTGTTGGAGCCATAGATGGACCAACGAATCCCATGGTCACTCCTCTGCTCACGGATCTCTATCAATTCACCATGGCTTACGCTTACTGGAAAGCTGGCAAGCATCAAGAACGTGCTGTGTAAGTGTTCTTTCCTTTCTTTTCTTTTCTTTAAATTTGCATTTTCTTTTGATGCTTGGTGTTTTGGTTTCTGAGTTTGCTGGAAATGATTTATTTCTGAGTTTAGTCTTTAGGGTTAGTGTTTGTATTTTAGTCACTGGATAGTCAACATATTTTGGAGATTAGATTGGACTTGGTAGTATTAATTTGTCTTAGATGCATGGTGGTGTGTGTTTATGTTAGAAGATTTGAATTTGATTTCAGGTTTGATTTATATTTTCGGAAGAATCCATTTGGTGGAGAGTATACTGTCTTTGCTGGTTTGGAGGAATGCATCAGGTTCATTGCTAATTTCAGACTCACAGAGGATGAGATCAATTTTATCAGGGAAAGTTTACCTGGTTCGTGTGAGGTAGACCAAATTATGATTATTTTCTTGGCCATGACATTAATGTTTCATTGTGGGATTGAGTAGGATGATTTCATCTTAGGTGTTGAGTAAAGTTTTTCTCTTGTTATCATTTCAGATGTTACGTTGAAGACTTTTCAATAAAGGAAATGATAGTTATAGTAATTACCAATTAGATTGTAGAACTTGTGTAGGCAATAATAACTAGGTATAGATAGATTAGAACTGTTTGTATTGTGAGTAATTAAGACAAAGGCAATTTCTTCAGTTGGTTGTTAAAGGGATATTTATCATTCTTTTACAATTTTATAAAATATTTCTTATAATAGCATTGGGCTATGCTTAAGTCTTGACAACATGGTTGATGACTGTATTCACCGTTATTCTGTTAAAAGTTTTAATGCTGCTGGCATTTTGTAGTATGGAACCCTTATATATAAACCATAAGTTATTTATAATTGATAACTATTATTTATTCTAGGATGGATTCTTTGATTATCTCAGAGGAATTGACTGTTCTGATGTTGAGTTGTATGCTATTCCTGAGGGATCTGTTGTTTTTCCTAAGATACCCCTGTTGCGAGTTGAAGGTCCAATTGCCGTGAGTACATGCTACCATCAAATACTCACTCTAAATTCTTTTTTATATAGTTATTTCTTTTAGACAACTTATTTCTTACCTTACGTTGACTTTCTATACTGTTCAGGTGGTTCAATTGCTAGAAACACCATTTGTGAATCTTATTAATTATGCATCATTAGTTTCTACAAATGCCGCAAGACACCGTAATGTTGCTGGAAAATCCAAAACTCTACTTGAATTTGGACTACGAAGGGCTCAGGTTATAAAGTCTTTTAAAACCACTTTTGAATGTGTAATTTTAGGAAAAATTGCCTTTTTGTGTTTATTAAATTAATGAAATTCTCATTTTGACTGTATTGTACTCAGGGTCCTGATGGGGGATTAAGTGCATCAAAGTACTGCTATATCGGTGGATTTGATGCAACCAGGTATTATACTATCAATAATCAATTAAGCAATTATTTCCTATATTTCCTAGCAGCATTTATTTGCATTTTTAATTTCAATGTGGAAATGTTCATTATACTATGTAGTTCTAACCGTTAATGTTCTTGAGTTTTCATGGAACTACAATATTAAAAAACATGTTAGTATATTCCAATATGTTTTCAATTATATCATCAAATATAATTCTAACTGGAATATTTGATTAGAGCATTTAGATCAACATGGTAAACTCTTTGTTGTATAGTTCCAATGTTGATAAATCCATGATCACAGGTCTGAAGAGTTTAGTGTTGCAGTAGTGCTAAATCTGCTGAGTGGCATCTCTAACCGAAATCACTTTATTTTGTCAAAATTAAAACTATCATGTTGCAAGATTTAAGAAATTATCTCAATTATGAAAATGAATGAGATGTAGAAGGGAAATGGGAAACTTGTATGAAGGGGAGGGAGAGATTGCAATTAAACATTAACTATCAAAATATCATGACATTCTTTTTATACCAGCATTTCTATGTAATAGTTTAATTATGACGAGGAAATTCTTGGTTAAAAATGGCACAGAACCTTGCATGACTATTTGGCTTGTTAGATAATCCAATTAAGAGAACTTGAATTGATCACCAAAATATCATTTTATTGTTGATCTCCTTTTGTTACTATTTTAAGTCATTATTTATGTGATGAGATGGATGTAACATTATCATGTGAAGTTTTCTATTGGTTTTGGAGGAACCCTTAATTTGTTTTCTTTCCTTTGAGATCATTTGCACTTGGATTGTTCATCTAAATCGGTGTGGTTTGCAGATGAATAAAGTAAATTAATCCCAATATTGAGAGATAGTCTAATTAGGTTCATGTGTACATTTTGGTGAATATTATATGCTCAGCTACTTCCAATTGAACACATAAATTGTGTTTGCACAATGTGGTAATGTATGGAATATTAGGGGAAAGTCACCCTTGCAGTTGCAGGCCTCACTATACACCTTCGGGTATGGGGTAGGGCACTCAAAAGAAAGTCAAACATAAGAGAAAAAAAAAAAAAAAGCGGGGGGGGGGGGGGTGTTGATCTTCTTAGTTATTATTATTTTGGTTTCTAACCTTTGCTTCTGTGACCTTTTCATGTGTCCTAAACAGCAATGTTGCAGCTGGAAAGTTATTTGGGATACCCCTACGTGGTACTCATTCCCATGCCTTTGTTAGCTCATATATGGTGTGTAACCATTTCACTGAAGCTTTATAAATTTGTTTGATATTTCTTAAGAGATTTTTCAAAGGCAATCCCAGCATAGCCTTTTTCTCTTCTCTCTTTCAATTAGTTTGTGAAAGAATATTTCCAAATTTTTAGTGGGTGCAAAAGTCCATGATAGCTAACGGAGAATTGTTGTTTAGTGGGAATATAGATATAAATGTTATTCTTCCACAATGTGCAGTCAAAGCAAAACTGCAAAATTACAATAGATGAAACTTTAAACTGTTTATTTTTCTTTTTAATGGTGGAGTTTCAATCTAGTTTGTTTTGATAAATATCGTTACCAAACAAGCTGAACTGCCTTTGGTAGGTTAATCTTTATGTGATTACTTTTGTTGGCATTATTTTATGTGACCTGTCACATTTTTTGATATATAATTTCACTTAATTCTATGTGTACCTTGTCTGTGCTGTCATGTGCAGAGCCTTGATGAGATTATAGACAAGTCACTTAGTAGGAAAGATGGTTCAAGTACTTGTGAAGATTTCGTTAGTCTTGTTCAAACATGGCTGAACAAAATACAGGTGCCACCAGGATATAAACATTTAGATCATAATGTTGCCTTTATATTATAGTTCTTTTTTTGTCGTTTATGCCAAGATATAAACATGCTAGGCTCTTTTCTTTACTAAATCAATGCATATCAAATGTTTATACATGAACTCTGTAATGTAAAAGTCAATGTTTGCACACAACGGATGTTCATGTTAACTACTGCACATGCTAGCATTGTTCTAGAGAATTTTGCCTATTCTGGTTTGTTATGGCATGAATTTTGGAAGCCAAAATATTGTTGTGTTTTTAATATAACTAAAGAATTCTTATTTAGAAGGCCAATGAAATTAAAAGAAAACATTCAACTGGTGATGGCATGAATGTACGCATAGCAATCTGTTATAGAAAGACTTATGCCTTTGTATATGTAAGGTAATTGGCAAATGTAACTGATTAGCACTATATTAGGTTCACATGATTAAAATAAAGCAATATCTAGTATAGTGGCTAAAAGATGCTTTTAGTCTTTCAGATCATGCCTATGTCACGGGCAATATACGCTTCTGCTTTGGAAATGTTCCACAAATAATAATAATAATAATAATAATAATAATAATAATATTATTATTATTATTATTATTATTATTATTATTATTCTAGAATATTTTATATTATGCACTCTTAAAAGATCAAAGGTGATGTAATAATATTATATTCCTAATATTTATACTTTTTTATAATTGTAGATTGAAAGATTCATAGTTCACTAATCCGTGTTCCTAATGTGCAGTGGTCAAGTTCATTGCATGGCATTTTTGGTGAGACCAATCAAAGCGAGTTGGCAGCATTCATATCATATGCACTGGCATTTCCAGATAGCTTTCTTGCCCTTGTGGATACATACGATGTAAGTATCTTATTTGCAACAGTCTGTTTCTTGGACATTATATATATCATCTGAGCATCCTTTTATCCAGCAATGTCCAGTAAGTATGGAATTGGATTTATGGTACCTTGCTTACTCTTTCTTTGCCAACTCCACCTAATGGGACAAGATTAGGGTGTTGTTTCTATTTATCTTTCCTTTATATCTTTTGTGAAACGAAAACAAAATGTTTATGTTTTAATTGGGATACTATGAATTGCATCTGTTTCCCAATCATGATTTATATTTTAGTCTGCAATGATTGAGAATAAAACTAAGAATTTGCTATAAGCTAAATGATGGGAATCAATTCTTCTGGGGTCTGTATCGATTTGGCTTGAGAGATAATAGGCGAATCACATAGCTTGCATGATTTTTGAGGGCAAATAACTGCAATATGAATGAATGAGATCTGTTCTAAGACATTTGTGTGTAGGCGCCTCATTATTTCCTCTAAACATATGTATGATATTGATTTTCAATTTGCCCAACTTCTCATATTTAAGATTGGGTGGTGTAAGACTCAACATTGGGGTACATCGGACAAATGCTGACATTCTTAAATTGGTGTAAAAGTCACTTTAAGGTCCTTTAGGCTGCGTTTGTTTTGAGGTACTGGGACTAAGACTGGGACTCGTATTATGTTTGGTAGTTACAGACTAGAACTAAAATTTCAGTCTTGGTGTACAAAATTTTAGTCCATTCAGTATCTCCAGAAAGTTAGGACTCGGGACTGGAATTTTTGGAAATGGAGACTGAAATTTTATTAATATTTCTTTCCTAAAATGTCCTTATTTGAAATTTCATATTTCAAGTCTACTCTTTACAATCCATCCATTACCAAAACTTTCACAGCCTTCACCTCTCACCCACATCACCACAACTCTGCTATTACCGAATTTCACCACCACCAACAACAATAATACCAAAAACAACAATCTCATAAACATATGTCAAAATCAGATTCAACAATCTAATAAACAAGAGGATTTCAAAATCAAAATAGAAAAGAGAACATTGGGGCAGAAAACAGAACAGAGGGAGGCAGAAGAGAGGAAGGAAGAGGAGACGGCGACAACAGAGAGAGGAGCCGCTGGCGCCGCCGAATAGGGAATGGAGCGAACGGTGTCAGGCTAGAGCTTAGGTGCTCTGGCGAGAATTTTCAGTTTTTGGAGCTCCTCGAGAGGAGGGAGCCCGGTGGGAGCCCAGATCAAAAACTCAAACTCCCTTCAGCCCGGAACTGGAACAGAGGCGGCGCGGTGAGCACAGGGAACAGAGGCGGCATGGTGGACCAGCAGTGACGCGACTAAGTGCTTGCGATGCGACAGGACGGAACGAACATGATGGCAGACACGATGGTGGTGGGTGTTGTCGTTGCTGCTGCCGTTGCCGTGGAGGAAACCGCCGTTGCCAGTTCGCCAGAGAAAGAGGAGGACACAAATGAGAGTGAGTGAGTGAGAAAACAGAGATAGGGAAAGGGGAAGGAGCTAGGAGGATGGCCAGGTAGGGTTTTATTTTGAATTTTTAATTAGTAAGGGTATTTTAGTAATTTCACTTATAAGTCTTCATTTTTATCCTAAACCAAACAAGATACTGAGGCATAACTCAGTTTTGTACACTTTACACTAAATACAATACAGAGACTAAGTTGACTTAATTTAGTTTTTGTCTCTTAGTCTCTATCTCCCTTCCAAATGTTACCTTAGTGATGTGATACACTGATACTTATTTCTGACTTAAATGTTGTTAACACATCTGACTCTTCAACGTCTGCCTACTAGTTCATACCGATTTTTTTTTATTGCGATATTATCTTAAATTTGAAATTGGACAAGCTTTTTTTCTTTTTTCTTTTTATTATATTACTCATCAAATGTTTATTATTTTTTAATAATGTTTTAAAGCAACTCATAAATTTCTTATTTCTTTTGTTCATTCCTTTTGTTTCTTCTTAGACAAGCTATTTCTTGAGATAATTTCATTTTTTTTGACAGGTCATGAGAAGTGGAATCCCTAATTTTTGTGCAGTAGCGTTAGCTCTCCAGGATTTAGGGTATGAGAGAAAGTTTCTCTTGTCTATTACTGCTATTATCTCCTTGTAAAGTTTAAAATCATTTTCTACATAGTTCTCGTTGGATCAAGCACTTGGCACTTTGCCAAAAACTATAGCTTTTCGGAAGGAACTGTATTTCCTTATAGTTTTCTCAAAACTGTATCTAGCTTAAGGTATTCCAGACATTATAGGTAGATTATGGCTTGCTATGATGTTTGTTATTTTCAATATGAAATATTGTAGCTGTTAATTGACTGTAATATCCCTTCTTACATGCACTGGGTAGTAATTTATAATGCATTGGTTCAAATAGTATTATATTAACTTGCCTCTTCCTGTTTACAAAAGAAATAAGGGGAGTGGAAAAAAAAAGGAAAAGAAAATAACCATGTGATCCCCCTTGTCATTCAGTACTTAAGTTTTGGATGATTTCCTGTGCAGATACAAAGCTGTAGGCATTAGATTGGACTCTGGTGACCTTGCATATTTGTCTTGTGAGGCAAGGAAGTTCTTTTGCTCCATTGAGAAGGAATTTGCAGTGCCTGAATTTGGGAAGATGGCTATCACTGCTAGTAATGACCTCAATGAGGAAACTATAGATGCTTTAAACAAACAGGTAAGTATTCATTACTAACTTGAACCTGTACCTTTCTGCCTATTACTAACAATGTAAATGCTATCCTAAAAAGTTAGAGATTAAATTGGGTGGGTAGTTATTCTAATGCTTTTTTCCTAAATAAAAATATATAGGTGAAAATTTGATTGACAGTAGTTATATTCAATATTATAAATTCTAGTAAATTGATACATATAACATGTTTGTGGAGATAACTAGTGTGCATAAAATGCAGTAATATAGTAATATTGTAAAAGTATGCTTATTTTAGTGTTGCATATTTGTGTACCATGGTTATCTGTTAGTTTCTGGGTTTATGTTTTACAACATTGAGGCACAATCTTATGATGGTTATCTTACTCCCTCAATATGTTCATGCCATTTCATTATTCATAATTCATCATTCATTTTCATTCTCCTTAAAACTTCCAAATGGACCTTTAAGTGCTAGAAATATTTTGTCTATTAACCAAAAGATCAATAAATTAAGGTGTGATTAAAAACCTCGTTATTTAAGTGTAGAACTTACAATTTTTTATCAAATGGGAAGCTGTATCCTAGATTCCTAGCACCAGATGATGTTAATAATATAGAATTGAATTTGGACATTTGGTTACTATAATAAGTGCTCAGGAACTATGTATACTATCTGATTTGCCTCCTTCAATTTACTTTTTGATTTATCCAGTCCTTAATCTGCAACTAAACAAAACTAGTTAAAGGTGAATAGACCGTAACCCCCAGCCAGATAGCCCAAATCGAAAAATCTAGTCTCTTTGGTGAGTCTACTGGCAAAATAAGTGATAGTTCTCAATCCAAATGTGTAATGCTGACTTATTAAAGAGAATATAGAGGTCATTACTTTCTTCAGAAGATATCCTCTCTTTGATTGGTTTTGTTTGTGTTTGTGTGAGAGTGGATGATGTAATGGAAGGAAAATGATATCTTTACGTTCAAAGAGGTGTTTCTCATTTGCACACCAACTTTATCACCATTAGATTAATTATGGACCCCACTTGATTCTCACTTACCCACTCTCTCTACCTTTAGATCTCAGGTGGTAAAATTTACCCCAAATTGGTTGTGCAAGTATCATTACGTGTAATGAAAACAATTTTATTTAGTGATTTGGAAAAAAGTGGCGGGGGGATTAACAACAGGTCTAGCCTCAATAATGGGACTTAGTTGGTTATTGTGTCTTGAAAAATTAACAAAGGTAAATGATTAATCATCCTACCCTTCGCATTTGTTTTTGATTTACTCTACAGGGTCATGAGGTCGATGCCTTTGGAATTGGTACATACCTGGTCACATGTTATGCTCAAGCTGCTTTAGGTGTAGTTTTCAAGTTGGTTGACATAAATAATCAGCCTCGTATCAAACTTTCTGAAGATGTGTCGAAGGTTTGAATATGCTGAATTGTAAATGTTATTGTAATCACATGTTGATTGTTAATTATAATCCTTTTCTCTGTTCCTTCTGCAATCTAGGTCTCTATTCCATGTAAGAAACGAAGCTATAGGTTGTATGGTAAAGAAGGTTATCCCCTGGTAGACATCATGACTGGGGAAAACGAACCATCTCCTAAGGTATTTTTTTTTACACTATGGGTCATACTATATTCTTTCTTTTCCCTGGGTACAATAACCAACTTATTTAGGTTGAAGCCTATACTTATTTACACTATTGTACGAGAAGAACGAGAAAATTGTAATGTTTGGGTTGAAGCCTATACTTATTTATCTATTGAGTTACTCTCGTCTCTCTGCCACACTGATAAGGTCCCTTCTGGTCCAGCCTTACCTTAGGGTGAGCTGGACAAAGAATACCCCTTTTCTGTGCAATTATTGATAGTGAACTTTCATTCATGTAAATCCATATCCAGTGGCTATTCTTCACTCTGTTGAATAATATAAATCATCAAGACTAAATTATCTATTTAGTTCTGTAAAGATACATGCGAATTCAGTATAGTCCCTGAAAGATTTTTGACGTTAAGTTGGTCCCTAAAAGAATACATCACATCAATTCAGTTCTTTAAAGATTTGTTACATTAATTTAGTCCCTGAAAAAAGTAAATTCCACGTCAATTTAGTCCTTAAAAGAATGAATATGATATCTACTTGGTGTCTTTTTCATCGACTAAATTGATGTAAAAAATCTTTTAAGAATTAAATTGATACGACGTGAATTCTTGAGGGAGTAAATTGATGTTACAATATTGAGTACTCAATTGATATCATATCACATGTATCTTTGAGGGACTATCAGCAAGTTTAGTCTAAAATCAATTAATGATTAGGAAGTGTTGCATTATTGAATTGTCTCATGCCCTTGCAACACTATGGTTTAATCCTATTGGCTAGCCATGTGTAGTTAAAAAATGGCGGCACAAACATAATTTAGTTATTCTTATAATTCATAGGTGGGAGAAAGGATCCTGTGCCGTCATCCCTTCCAAGAATCCAAGAGAGCATATGTGGTGCCACAGCAAGTTGAGGAGCTTCTAAGGTGCTACTGGCCTGGTAATTCAGGTGAGAACAAATTACCAAAAATCTGGATATCAATTTGGTGGTCATTGATAACTAAAATTCTCTGTATGCTCAGCTATGTTTGAGTTTTGATTTTGGAGGGAAATAGAGGTTGAAATGTGAAGTTTTGTCCATTTTCCTCCCCTCATTTTCTTTCCACTTCAATGATTTCTTATTAATTATTGTAATTTGTTTGCATGCTACATTTGCTACACGCTGTTACACCATAAGCTAAGACATTAAAGAATTTTATGAAAGATATTCTCTCATATGGCAATGATACAGTTGTCAAATGTATCATTTCACACATGAAATGAAATGATCATGTGTTATCAGGTTTTCAAAAGTATTTGAAATGGCTTATGAGCATTCATTCATCTGCATTTCAGATATGCAATTAAGTAACTTAATGATTTTATTTTGAAGATAAAAGACGGGAAACTTTGCCAACTCTAAGGGACATTAGGGAGCGATGCATCCAGCAACTCGAACAAATGCGACCTGATCACATGAGGAGGCTTAATCCAACTCCATACAAGGTCACAGAAACTATTATATGCTTCTTTTATTTTATTTTTTTCTTCTTGAATGATTTTGAATCTGAATTCCTTTTTCCTCGTTTATGAGCAGGTTAGTGTAAGTGCAAAGTTATATGACTTCATTCATTTCTTGTGGCTCAATGAGGCACCGGTTGGGGAGTTGCAGTAATAATAAAGAAAATAAAGTAGCATATTATGAGAACCTAATAATTTGGGCAAAGAGGATTTCAGTAAAAGAAATTCCTGTCATCCAGTATAGCATAGATTCAATGTGTTTTTACTTTTTAACTGTATTTTAAATTGTAAAGGAGTAATTATTTTTTTTTCCAGCCCTAATAATCTATCTTTACCTTTGACCGCAATGTTAATTCATGACTTAAAGTTACATTGTTGGCATTTTTCTGTTGAAATATAAAAAGTACAGTGCGGAGAGCGTGATATATATGGGTGTAATTTATCCTTTCTTTTAATCTCAAAATTGTATAATATTTCTATAAAATATCTAACCCTGAAGAGAAAGAAAAACCATATGTAACTGAAATAGATCGAGTTCCCGTTTATTTCTATGATTCTAATATATTATGCTTTTGAAAGAAGAACAAAATGTCCTTCAGGATGAAAAAAAAGGTGATATGTAACTAACTAAATAGTTAAATACACCCTTTACAAGAATATAAATGTTAGAAGTCTTATGGATTTGTATAAATGGACCATTAACTTTACACTTTTATATAAATGAAAAAGAAATAGAGAATTGTATATAGGGTTTGTTTGGATGATCTTTTAAGAAAAGATTTTTTTCGAGTTATTTTTTTTTAAAAGATCTTATGAAAAAGTATAAGTAATTTTATGTTTGGGTATCTCATGCAAAAAGATCTTTTTATCTATTAATTATGTTTGGATATAACAATATAAAAATATTTTTTTGTTTATTTATTACATGAAAAACATATTTTTTTTAAAGAAAAAAGATCTTTTAAAAAAAGATGTAAATTATAGCTTCTCAAAAAAATATTTTTTTGATTTTTTTAGTGCTTTTACTTTTACTACTCAAAATTTGCCAAACATGCTAAAAAATAAAAAAAAAAGCTTTTTTCATTGAAAAAAGATATGAAAAAAGATTTTTTTTTATCAAAATAATGACACCAAAACAAACACATAATTTCTATACTATTTATTTTATCTTTATTTTTACGAGGGGCTCTATACTTCAAATGTTTTCTTTTTTATGAATAACAGGGCTAAAGGCCCAGAAGAAATCCGCATGGTAATACAAGGGATACAAGCTGGTAATGCAACTCTCAGCTGAAGAGATTTTTCTCTCGTCTGGAAAGTCAACCCAGAACGCCAGGTTCTAAACAAGCAAATTAAGCACAATCCCAACACAAACATATCCAAATCATGAACCATTCTACCATTCCATCACTTAGACCATATACTATACTAGGATAGAGGAAGAATAGCAATAACCCTTTACTTAAAGCCCTTCACCGAGAGCTTTTCACCCATAGACTTTCCACCCATCATCACCCTCACCAAGTAACATTCGTCGCCAGCATTGCTTCTTGTTAGACCACCAAAACACAGCAGTAACAACCGCATAACACTATCGTGTCACCATCATAGCAGCCAGGCATTGTTCCAAGGAGCAGATCACTACAAATCAGAGCAAAATCAAAGTGTTAACCAAGTCAAATGGACAACTTTGGAATACATCCAATTGAAGGGAAGACGATCTGTCTGATTCTCAACAAAAATGCAGGATATGTTCCAGACCAGCTCAACTTAGTGGGGAAAGTGTTGTCAGATAAGGAAGTAAAATTTAAGATATGCAAAAATACCTTACTCGGCCTCTGGGACAATCCGACTGGAGTGGCTATCACAGAAGCGGGGAGAAATAAAATGCTCATTAGCTTTAAAGACATTAACTATGGATTAAAGATTCTTCGCAACGGCTTGTGGAATATCAGGGATAGTCTAATAAACCTACAGTATTGGTCTCAAGATGTTTCAATCTATGAGGTAAGTCATGAATACATGGAATTCTGGATTCAGGTACATAGAGTTCCAGTTGATTACATGAGAGTGGAAACAACTAGAGCCATAGGCAATATGATGGGAATATTGGCAGAAGTCGAGAACCCAATAGTGGATAGTGTACTAATGAGAGAGTTTCTCAAGTTCGAAGAAGCGAGAGATGTCACCAAACCACTACAAACAGGCTTCTGGATAAAGAGAGGAGAGCGTCTTAAGGCGTGAATTAGCTTGATATATGAAAGGCTACTAGATGCATATTGCCTTAACTATGGCATAATAGGCCACGATAAGAGAAGCTGCCAGAACCAACCGCGATGGCGATGTGGGACCCCAGCCAGCCTCGATACACGATGGGGATTGGAACCAAGCATGTAAAAGCCCTGAACGTCAGCTATGGAGATAAGGATGAAGATACAGAGAATGCAGTGGGAGAGGAAGAAGAACAAGTGCGTGTAAGGCAAACATTGTTCACTGAAAGTGCGAGAAACAAAGGAAGCGAGGACAGTGAAAAAATCCAGTGGTTAAGAGGGAAAGTTGGGGAAGAAGTTACCTCAAAGAAAATATGGATAGGTACAGGGGTCATTATTCGGGGCGGGGAAAAGGAAAATAGAGGCGATGGTATAGCTAATCCACTACCACAAGGAAGAATAGCAGGAGAGGGAGATGCAGCAATCATCAATCATCTCAAAGAAGTCATACTTAACATCAGAGAGAGTAAAAAAAAAATATTGAAAAGAGTGAGGTAGGAGAAAATCGAAAAAGCTCTACATCCATGTAAAAATTACATGCATGTTATCCAAATTCTTTTCACTCCACGCCCTACACAGTGGTTTGTGTGACACGCGCCTAATCCTAACGTATATAACCTAATCCTTATTTTGCGAGACTAACATTTCTCAACGTAAACCTTTCCATACAACGTCAACCTTTTTCGCGTTCTTCTTTATGTTCTCCTTCTTCTTCTTCAACCTAATTAAATTCATTGCTCTCCTTTATTCGCGTTTTTCTTCTCTGCATTATGGATTTGGATTGACTTCAACGTAATTAGCTTTGCCGTTTATTTTCTTCTTCGTTTTCTTCTTCGATCTGCACTTCTGAATTGAAACAATGAATGAATCAACTTCAAATCAGTTGAATGAGTGCAATTTGGACAATTCTTCCGAAACGTATCAATTTGATGAGGTTTGGATTATTGAATTTTGAATCTAATTCAATGGAATGAAATTGCTAATTTTATTTGAAGAGAATTGAATGGATTGAGGTGATCTTTATCTGAATTGAATTGAATTAAATTGATAATATGTAACTGTGAGTGTGAGTAACTGTTACTAACTGTGAGTAATTGTGAGTAACTTTTCGGTTCGGTGAGTACTAAAGAGTTGATTTACCATGTTCATGTTTTCGGTTTAGTAAGCAGAAAGGAGTCTAAAAAAAATTGGACGAATATATTCTATTTTGTTCCCTAAGCACTATATAATTGTTTCACCGTAATTAAGATTTCGGTTCACCATAATTAAGATTTTGGTTCACTATGTAGACCAGCTGTGTTGTGGATGAAAAATTTGTTCCAAAGGTGGGAATGATTTTCAAGACATTAGAAGAAGCTGGAAAGTTCTACAAACATTATTCCAAACTTGTTAGTTTTTTTTTACCAAAATAAGGAACACGACTCGGGACGGAGACAAGATTAAGAATCAACTAATTGTATGCTTGAGAGAGGGGAGGTGGAAATCAAAGATATCTCCAACTTTGAAGACAAACCCTTCAGCTGGGTTAAATTGCCCGGCCAAAATTTACGTACTTATAATGAAGGATGTTAGTCTTTGGACAATTTCCAAAGTTATTTTGAATCACTCATATCCTTGTTGTCCAGACCAGGCTAAGATGCTCAAACAACACAGGGAACTTAGCATGTTCGTGCGTCGCACCATTGAAACCCACGAAGAAGCTGGAATCAGATCGAGCAAAACTTACCAATCATTTATGGTAGCAGCTGGCAGCCACCGTGAACTAGGTTTTATAGAAAAAGACTTAAAAAATTACATCACAAGGGAAGTACGGAATATTTCCGAAGAAGACGATGCCAAAGAATTTGGGAAGTACCTAGTTAGAATGAAAGAGAAGAACCAAAATTTCTTCTTTGAGCTCAACCTTGAAGGCAATCACTGCATTAAACATGCATTCGGGGTTGATGCAAGAAGTAAGCCTGCATTTGATTATTTCGGAGACGTGGTTTCATTTGACACCACCTATAACACAAACAGGTATTTGGTTCATTCAAACATATTTTTTATGTTCAGTGAGTGTATATATTTCGGTTCACCATCTTGTGATTTTTATTTATGCAGGTACAATTTGGTTTTAGGTTCTTTTGTTGGCATGAATCACCACGATCACTTGACACTTCTTGGATGCGCGCTGATGAAAAAGAGGACATCCAATCATTCAAATGGCTACTTGAGTGTTGGTTACATTGCATGGGAGAGAAGGCACCAAAAGGTATTTTTACTGATCAATGCGCATCGATTCAAAGGGCAATTGAGCTGTGCATGCCAACAACAATTCACCGCTGGTGCATCTGGAACATTATGAAGAAGATTCTAAGAAAATTAAATGGCTACAAGGGGCACATTGATATTGAACAAGAGATGAGCCATGTTGTTTGAAACTCTTACACAAAAGACGCATTTGACAGAAACTGGAACGATTTTCTTACAAAGTGTGGCCTTGGAGGCAACAAGTGGCTTTCAGGTAATTGAGGTTTCAATTTCAATTATTTTTATGCTCATATTTATTTTCCCAAAGCATGCACTGTTTTCGGTTCACCAGACCTTATAGTTTCGGTTTGGTATACAGAACTGTACGAGGATCGCCATATATGAATTTCGGTTTACTTGGAGCACCACTTTTGGGCCGGGATGAGAAGCACGCAAAGGAGCGAGAGTATGCATTCATTTTTCAACAAGTTCATCACACGGAATAGCTCGTTGAGACAATTTGTAAAGCAATACGACAATTGCCTAGCAAGCAGAGAGCAAGCAGAGAGAGAATTCGATGCTGCAGATTTTCACATCGTGATACCGTGTGCAACAAAATCAGCAATAGAGGCACAGTTTCAGCATGTATATACCCATGAGAAGTTCAAGAAAGTTCAAGCTCAATTCAGAGGTAAAGTAAACTATATCACAAGATCAATGCATTCTACCCCAGGTTTTACAACATATGAAGTAATAGAGCAGGTTTCCAACTCCAAATTCAATAAGTTTGTTGTCACCTACAACGCAGTATCACAAGATGTAAAGTGCCATTGCTTGCTGTTTGAGTCTAGGGGTATATTGTGCCGCCATCCCCTAAGTGTCCTAAGCTTTGAGCGAGTGGATAACGTGGCATCGAAATACATATTGGAACGTTGGAGCAAGAACATAAAGAGGAGGCATACACACAGTAAGAGTAGCCAAGATGAACCTCTACTAGAGCCAAGAAGTAAGAGATTTGACGAATTGGTGTTTCGGTCACACAATATATGTGAATTTACATCTGATTCTGAAGAGTTGACCGAAATTTTGCACCGAGCATTTGACAAGGTCATGGCGGAGATGGGAGAATATCAAGGGAGAAGCAAAGGAAAAAGTTTGTTAAACCACGAAGAAGCGACATTAAGCAATGTGAATGACCTTCAAAGCCCACCACGTGTCAAAACAAGAGGTCGGCCCAAGAACAGACTTGGATCAAACCTGGAAAAAAAGATCTCAAATGCCTTGAAGAAAAAGAAAAAGACAGCTCCAAGCGAGGTAAAATTGACTTGATTTTGATTAGTTAAAAATTTAAATGTTCATTTTGCTAATACACAATTATGTCTTTTGTAATTGAACCTTTTAGACTCTGGATCATCGATTTAGTCAAGCTCCACTCTTTACAATACACCAGATATGAATTATTCAAGAGAGGATTTTACAAGTTTTATTTTTTATTAATGTAAATTTTTGTTCACCCATGAGCAAATTTCGGTTCACCATGGTTATAGCAGGTTTAATTTCTAAATGTTGATAGTCTTTAATGAATAGTCACTTTTTTGTGAAATTCTATATTGATATATGCAGTTTTTTTATTCATCTAGTGTATTAATTTCTAAGTTGAATAATTATAATTTGTTTTTTGGTTCATGGTTCAGAGTTCAGAGTTCAGGGTTTAGGGATTAGGGTTTATGGTTTAGGGTTTCAGGGTTTAGAGTTTTAGAGTTTAGGGTTTCTGGGTTCAGGGTTCAGTGTACAGGGGTTCAGTGTGTTTCAAACTTTCGGTTCACCCTATGTATTAGTTTCGGTTCACCGTGTTCATGGTTGAGGGTTTAGGGTTTAGGTGTCTTGGGTTTAGGGTTCATTGTTCAGGGTTTTAGGGGTTTAGGGTTTACGGTAGGGTTCAGGGTTTAAGGTTTAGGGTTTAGGGTTTAGCATTCAGGGTTCAGAGTTCAGTGTTTAGGGTTCAGGTTCAGAGTTCAGGGTTCGGGTTCAGGGTTTAGGGTTTAGGGTTTAGTTTTTAGGGTTTTAGGGATTTAGGGTTTATGGGTTCAGGGTTCTGGTTTTAGTGTTTAGGGTTTAGGGTTCAGTGTTTAGAGGTTCAGTGTGTTTCTACCTTTCGATTCGCCCAGTTTATTAATTTTGGTTCACTATGTTCTTTTAGAGTTCATAATGTATTGGTAATCACCCTGATTTCTTTCACTGTGAACCTGCAACAAAACAGCAGCTAGGCAGTTCCAACAGGTATATAACAAGACAAGGAGTAATCCATCTTGAATTAGTATATACATTAACATTAGATATATACATTAATATTAACATTTACATTAATGTTGACATATATAAATTCAAAAGAAGTAGTGTCTGCTTTTTTAAACAAGTTAAACAAAATATTGTTAATTAGAACCATTCAAACTGCATTGAAAACAAGTTATAACAAAATACTGTTAATCAGATTCACTTGATATTTCTAAATCGTCAGAACAATTTTTTCTTTTTTCATGAGCCTCTTTTGTCTTGTTCTTTCTGCCAGCGTTATATTGTTGAATTCCGATTCTGATTTGGATTCTGAAAAGGATTCTTCTTCCGAAGAAGAATCCACAACAAAAAATTTCTTTTCTTCTTTCTCCCTTTTTCTTTTCTCTTTTCCCTCTTTTTGTTTTCTATACAGAAGTCCCTAAAACACAAAATTATTTAGTTAGCATAGTATTTGAAATGAGGAAATACAAAAATAATAAGGTGAATCAAAATGACCATAAACACTGAACGGAACGCAATTCATGTGATGAATAATACGTGATAAACATTCAATTATCAAGAAAAATATTTCTGCATGTACAATGATTCAAATAAACACATTACCATTGTGTCTGTTACTTCCTCAGAAATCCAGTCGAGCATCATCTTCTTTATCCAATAGGCCACCCACGGTGCCGGGGGAGCATCAAGTCCATCCAAGCGAGGGAACTTGGTTTCATGGAAGTATATTAGCATCAAAACAAAAACACAGCCCTCAACGGACTGTTTCTTCCCCTTTCTCTTGTTTTCAATTCCATTCTTCAAGAAGCTGAGCACATGACTTGCCCAATCCAACTATCAGATGTTGTCCACATAAAAGATAGGTGGCTTATGGATCCCAGAGGCCATGCTTACCGTCGTCCGCAGCAAGAAGCACTTCTGTACGAAGATGACAAAAGTCCTGTGAAATTTTTGCTGGTTCTCCTCCCTTTCAACACTCATATTTAGGACAGACTTTGTCAAAGTCGCTAACGTAACACATTTGAGGCTGTCAAATATTGCCTTGTCTTCCTCATTCAGTTTGCGATAGTCAACCTTTTTAGGAAAACAATCCCCTACAATATTTTAATAGCAACAAATGAGCCAAAAAGGTTCAATTTAATTTTTTATATACCAATGAACCGAAATTAAAGAAAGCAATGAACTGAAATTTAAGGGAGGAATGAACTGAAAATAAGCAAAAAGTGGAAAGTGTATTACTGCCATGGCTTATCCCCAGCGCAGCTGCTAACTTGGCAGGTGTTATGTATATTTTTCCAGGGAGAGTTTTCAGGTAACCATGATACTCCTCACAGCAATCAATCAATTCTCTTAAGAGGGCGTGAGATACCCTAATTTCTGGGACATGTGCCAGGGCACCGAATCCCATTTCTTTAACTAAATCTTTCTTTTCCTGACTCATATTCTTGAACAATGTTGCTAAATGATAGTATTTCTCCATGTAAAAGAAGTACTGAACAGAGTAACAACCAATTTTAAAGCCCTAGTTACACTATCCACTGAACTGATTGAAAATAACAACAAATTTTATTCCAAGCCCTAGTTATACTGTAAAAATGCATTCACAATAGTTCGATCTTTTAAAAAAAGCAAATCAATCTAGTAAACCTAAAATGCAACTAGGAGAAACGCGACATTGCAAGGTTTCAAGTGAACAGTAGTTTTCTCACACCTTTGGTAGTTTTTTTGTTCGTTTGTGGTTGTTCGTTGCCAAATCTTCTAGCTATTCTTCTACAGTAGTGATTTTTACAGAGAACGTGACTGAAATTTCAGTGATTTTGAGAGAGATTCGAAGAGAATGATTGGTTTCATGCATTTTGAAAAAGGAATGTTTTATTATAATGAAGCGTGTGGAAGTCACATTTATTTTAGTGACGTTGGAGGTGGGTAAATTTATTTGGGCTTGGGTCAACTTGTGATTTAGAGTTTATGGGTTCAGGGTTCAGTATTTAGGGGTTCAGTATGTTTTGGGGGTTTAGGGATTTGGGTTCGCCCCGTGTATTAATTTTGGTTCACTATGTTCATGGTTGAGGGTTTAGGGTTCAAAATCTAGGGGTCTAGGGTTTAGAGTTCAGGGTTTAGGGTTTTGGGGGTTTAGGGTTTACCGTATGGGTCAGGATTTAGGGTTTAGGGTTTAGCATTTAGGGTTCAAAGTTCAGTGTTAAGGGTTCAAGTTCAGAGTTCAGGGTCGGATTCATGGTTTAGGGTTTTAGGAATTTAGGGTTTATGGGTTCAGGATTTAGTGTTCACGGTTCTGGTTTTAGTTTTTAGGGTTTAGAGTTTAAGGGTTCAGTGTTTTTCTAACTTTCAGTTCGCCCAGTGTATGAATTTCGATTCACTGTGTTCTTTTGGAGTTCTAATGTATTGGTAAATACAGTGATTGCAATCACTGAGAACATGGAATAAAACAGCAGCCAAACAGTTCCAACAGTTATATAAATATTAACATTTGATACATACATTGATAATAAGAATAGATATATACATTAATATTGACATATATACATTTGAAAGAAGCATTGTTTGCTTTTTTAACAAGTTATACAAAATATGTACAACTACTATATGCATTGTTTGATACATACATTGACATATATACATTTGAAGAACAGTTATATAAATATTAACATTTGATACATACATTGATAATAAGAATAGATATACACATTAATATTGACATATATACATTTGAAAGAAGCATTGTTTGCTTTTTTAACAAGTTATACAAAATATGTACAACTACTATATGCATTGTTTGATACATACATTGACATATATACATTTGAAGTATGCATTTTTTGCTTTTTAAACAAGTTAAACAAAATATTGTTAATTACAACTAGTATATGTTATTTGCTATCTAAATCCCCAGATGTGTATTTACAATAAGGGTTGGAGAAGAAAGCAGATGGCTTGGTGAGTCTTATTGCTTCAGATTTCGAAATCACTTGGTCTCTGATTTTGTTCATTTCATGCAAGAGAAGATTTGGACCATATTGGTATCTGAAGTCATCAATGTCTTTCTGCATTTTAATTGAAATGAATTAGTTACATAAGAAATGAACCCAAATGAAATAAGAACAATATCATTCAAAGGCCTAATCATAATGTAAAAATGCAATCACAATAACCATAAACCCTAAACACATTAAATATCAAGTAAATCAAAATCACATTAAATAACAACAAATTTCATTCAAAGCCCTAGTCATACTGTAAAAATACAATCACAGTTACCCTAAATCCTGAACAAATTAAAAGGAGTCCACCGAATCAAAAAACATTCACTTGGTGAATCAAAATTATATGAGCTACCGAACCGAAAATTGTTTATGTGGTGAATTTTGTTGATGAATTTCAATCAACAAGAATAGTTTTATGCATGGAAAAAAAACTATTGAACAGAGTAACAACCAACTTCAAAGCTCTAGTTACAATATCAACTTAACTGAATGAAATAAGAAAAGAAAAAAGTTTATTAATTTAGAAAGTACTTACTTGTGTCCAAGCTTTATATTTATATCCCTTCCCGCTTTTTATTTTTTGTGGATCTATTGTTTCGAGCCATTTCATCACGAATATTCCACAATCATAGCTAAGCAAGAATTGAGTATAATACGATCAATAGTATCTAAAATAAAACAGATTAAAAATAGTATTATAGAAGAGAAAGATTCTTACTTTGTACGTTGACCAGTCAATTGGATATACTCTGCTTCCTCTCCCAGTCCATCCTCCATTAAGGGTTTCGCCCTAGCGTACACCCTCATCTGGAAAATTATTAAACCCTGAAAGAGACAAAAAAAAGTAAATAAATAGAACCAAAAACAATCAACAAAACTCCTTTCATGTACAGAATAATTTGAATAATTTACAAGAAAATAACTTACAACAAATTTGTTCAGTTCCTTTTTCGAATCAGGTATATCTTCTGGCTTCTTGTTGATAGGGTCAAGGACATAGAACTTCTTTTTGTTTACATCAGCAATCCACAACCACCAATGCCCTCCATTGCAAATTGGGACAAATAGCTGAATTTTTGGAAAATTATAGAATATTTCAGTCGAAACAATAGCAAACAAGAGAATTATCAAAGAATTTTTAGAAATTACAACTTAAAAATGGATGCGATGCAAGTTTCCTTTTGTCAAGAAACTGGCGGTGGTGGGCATACTGGTCAATATCAAACCTGTAGGCTTTGTTTGTCCTCTCATCAGTGTACTTCATGCCATATCTTCCAAACATAAAATTCTGCAAAATGAACATCAATTAAATCACATTTCTACCGAACCGAACACAAATCATATGCTGAATAAAACATGAAAAACATTCAATCATCAAGAGAAAAGTTTTTTTAATACAAAAGAACTCAACAGAAGACATAAGAATCAGGTGAACCAATATTTACATTCTGACCGAACCAAAAAGTAATCAGCAGTGAATAGGAAATTTAGCTTACCACAATATCCTGCGGCACAATACATATTTGTTCCTGATACCGCTTAGTTTTTATTTCGTTGAGAATCATGTTGTGTATACTAACCACCTACAGGATGAAAATTTATGAGATATACTATATAAGAGTGTTTAAAAAAATCATTAATATTAACGCAATTGGAAAAGAATTTACCACGGCATGCACATCTTCTTTGGGCATTAGAGATATAAAATATTCTCTTAATCCCTCGTAAAGTCTCTCATATTTCAAGACAAATACTGTTTCATATTCATTGGTACCATCTTTTGTCTTTTTCACATGTGTCATCCAATGATAACACTTTTCGATCAGCTCGTTTGTGATTTTTGTCTTTTTCTACGGGGTTTTGTAAACTTGAGCCGCTGTTAAGGTTGGTTCTAAAGATGTTCCTTCAGCAAATTTTAATGCTGCTGCCACTCCAGTATCTACCACTGCCTCTGCCAGGATTTCAAGCTGTGAATCACTCTCTTGAGAGGGCTGAGTTGGTTGAGATGCTGGTGGACTTATCCCAAGGCTAAAGGAAGGCCTTTCATCTTCCCTTTCCTTATGTTGAGTAGCACTGCAGGATGATAGATATTTAACAATGATATTAAATAAAAATGATATTTAATCACTATAGTGAGCCAAAATTTAAACAAATAGTGAACCCAAATCCAAACTTACAGTAAACCGAAATTAGATTAAACAAAAATGATATTAAAGAAAAGCAAGTAACATACCTGTCAAATGATGACAAGATTAGAGTTTCTTTTTCTGATTGCCGTGCCACTTGAGGTTCTTGTGATTGTTCTTCATCAGAAACTTGATAGACATCGGCATCCTTGAAAAACTCTTCAATAACAGAGCTTGTAAGAGACCTTGTAACAGCCTGCTTTTTGGGTTCTGGAGGGCAGCTATAAGAAACAGAAGAGAGTCCAAAGACAATAACACATTGAATTCATTTCTGGTTTCAATCGAACCATAATTAAACCATGTATAAGCAGTAAACATTATCGATATTTATATAAGCAGTAAAACTTACACATCAACAGGTGTTTCTTGTTTGGATTGTTGCGCTGTTGGTTCTTCGCAGGGCTGTTCCAGAGGTCTGCTTCATTAAACAGTAAATATTTCTATAATTATCCCAAACTATTATCATATTTAACAATGATATTTAACAGAAATTACACTAATCATTATAGTGAACCGAAAACCAAAGGTATACTAAACCAAAATCCAAACTTACAGCGAACCAAAATTATATTAAACAAAAGTGATATTAAAGAATTTAATGCTTACACATTAACAGGTGCTTCTTATTTTGATTGTTGTTGCACCGGTGATTCTTGGGCTTGTTGCTGTTGTTCTTTTGCAGGGCTGTTGCATTAAATAGAAAACAGTTCAATAACAACCATTAAAATTAATAAAAAGAATTTTTATGTGAAACTTACTCTTCATTAGAAACTTCATACACATAGTCATCTTTGAATAAGTCTTCAATTACAGAACTCGTAAGAGATACTGTAACACCCTGTTTTTCAGCTTCTTGAGGGGAGCTATAATAAGCAAAAGAGAATCCAAAGACAAGAACACATTGAAGTCATTTCTGGTTTCAACTGAACCATAATTAAACCATTTATAAGCAGTAAATATTGAACAAAATTCATGTGGTGAATAAATATTTATTAACTTACTCATTATTAGAAGTTTGTTGTGTTTCCTCTTGTGGAGGGACATAGATGAAGTCATCCTTCATCAACTCTTCCTAAACTGAACTTGGAAGAGACAATACAAGAGGAGGTCTAAGGAATGTAAACAAAAATAAAGTTAATGTTGAATAATTAGAATTTCTTTTGAAAAATAGGAATTTACATATTGAAAAACTCACACTTCCAAAGGTTCAGAACGAGTTTGTTGTTGAAACTCAACGATTTGTACTTCAGATTCAGGTGTAGCTCTAGTGACATTTAAACACAATTTCCTTGTGATTAATTAAACAAAAATTATTAACTAAATCTAAAAGGGTAACATAAATATTTTTAACTTATACTCGTGGAGTTTTGGACGTCTTTCTTGGGAAGATTTTCTTTTTTCTAAAATATTTGACCGGGCTGTCCGGGGTATTTTTCTTAAAAAAAATAACAAATTAAAATTAGAAACTAAGATTAAAAGCAGAGGTCTAGAAAGACATTAAATTCATTTTTGGGTAACCACCGAACCGACAATATGGAGTGAACCAATTTACTTGGTATTGCTCGCAGCATTTACAGAAGCTGTAGAGCTTCCTTGAGTCTGTAAGACTTGCTCACTATCCATATTTACAGTCGGCACCCTAAACAATATAAATAAATATTTGTAATTGAATCTAGAGGAATTAGAAAAGGTTGTAGCAAAAGTAAGCAAAGTAAGAAAAAGAATTCTGGAATAATAAACTGAATCTTACGTCTGAGAGAAATCATTTTGTGCCTGTGGAGAGTCAAATTGATCCAGAGCAATGTTTGTTGACTGAGCTCCATCATTTCTTTTCTTTGATCTTTTTTCCCTTATCATCTCCAATGCTCGTTTTCTTTTTTCGGCAGCATTGTCTTTTGCTTGTTCAGTTCTGAAAGTTCATAAAATAAGTATCGAGGAACCTAAAATGTAAGTATCAGTAAAAGAAAATATGATTCGAGAAACTTACTCATTGTTAGGTTGGGTTGGTATTTTTGCCACCCTTTCTGGTTGTTTTCTTTTTATTATGGGTGTTTTCTCAATTTCATTTTCTCTGTAAAATAGATAAACATATTGAATTTATACCGGAGAAAAGACACTAACAATGAAGTCAATCAAACCCACAGATACCACCGAACCGAAATAAATTATATTGCTAAACCGAAACTTAGAAGCCAACCGAACCGAAAATAAATATATATGCAATCAACAAAACGTCTCACAGAAATTATGCAATACTTACTCGTTTTCAGATTCGCTTGTGCTCTCTGAATCTATAGGCACAGGCTTTGTTTTTTTGGTTTGTTTTTTAACCACCTTAAATGGTTGATTTCTTTTCTTTGTTGTGGTTTTTTTTATTTCTTCTTCTCTGCAATATATAAGAATAAGCGCATAAGAACAAATTTAAGCAAATACAAATTAAATGAAATTGATATGAAAATTAAACTTACTGCCTTTCGGATTCAGATTCGGAAAGTCTTTCCTCTTCTGAAGAAGAATCCATCTCAACAATTTTCTTTTTTATTTTCTTTCCTTTTTCTTTTTTGTCCAAGTTACTTATTTTTGTTTTTATTTCTTTTTTTGCTTTCTATACAGAAGTCCCTAAAATAGAAACAAAGTTTCAATTATTTAATCATCAAAATAACAAATTAACAATACGGTGAACCGAATAAAGTAATCTTACCGAACTGAAAAATATTCATATAGTGAATAGTACATGACAACTATTTATTCATCAAGAAAAATGTTTCTTAATGTAGAAACATTCAAATGAACAAACTAACAATTGCAAGTAGAACAAATAATTTAATTATAACCTAAAAGCATTTCAAAGCAAATTATTCGGGGAATTTTGGTAGAGTATTTACCAATGGTTGTGTTGTTTCGGATGAAATCCGTTCAATGATCATTTCCCTTGTCCAATAGGCCACCCATGATGCAGGGGGAGCATCAGGTGCAAACGGGCGGGGAAACTTTGTTTCATGGAAGTATATCAACATTAATACAAAAATACAGCCATCAATAGACTGTTTCTTCCCCTCTCTCTTGTTTTCAACTCATTTCATTAAGAAGTTGAGAACATGCTTTGCCCAATCCCATTCCCTAATGTTGTCCACATGAAAGATCGGTGGCTTGTGGATTGGGGAGGCCACACTTACTATTGTGGGGAGCAAGAAGCACTTTTGTATGAAGATAACAAAAGTCCTCTTGAATTTTTCTGGTTCTCCTCCCCTTCTACACTCATATCCAGCACATTTCTTGCCAAGTCACCAAGGAAATATTTTTTATGCTATCAAATATTTTCTTGTCTGCTGGATTCAGCTTGTTGTAATCAACCTTTCCAGGAAAAAGATTCCCTACAATATTTTAATAGCAAAAATCAGACAAAAATGATCAGTTTAATTTTCCAGACACCAATGAACTGAAAATAAGAAGTAAGTGAAAAATGTATTACCTCCGTTGGTTATGCCTAAGGTAGCTGCTACTTTCCGATGAGTTATGTATATTGTCCCCTATAGAGTTTTCAGGTATCCTCTCTCCACATCAAACTGGTCAAGCAATTCTATCAACAGTGTATTAGAGACGTTCATTCCTGGCGCATGTGCCAGGGCACCAAATCCCATTTCTTCCACAATATCTTTCTTTTCTTGACTCATTTCCCTATACACTGTTGCTATTGCCTTTGTTTGGCATCTGCAATAGTAAGTTTTCTACAAGTTTTGAAACAGAATGTGAGGATATATTTATAATACAAAATAGATATTATTCAAATGAAAGTGAATAAATATATTTAATCTACTTACGTTATAATGTGCCTTCTCCTTCATTGTTGCCATTTTCTTGTTGTGTTTTGCTGTAATAAAAAATTTTGGTCAATATTTCATTCAATATATCAACAAGCACAAGCATGTATATATTAAATAAGTCAATTAAAATGCCACGACCCACCGAACCAAAAATTGTTCACTCACAGAACCAAAATTACAAAGGCTACCGAACTGAAAAATGTTCATGTGGTTAATAAATGATGATCAACTTTCAATCAACAAGAATACTATTACAGTAGTATGGCTTATCAAAGTGAAAGAGTTGTCTCTAATGTGAATTGTCCTAAACAAAACTCATTCAATACATAAACAACTACAATCATGTGTATGTTAAACAAGTCAATTAAAATGCCACAACCCACCGAACCGAAAATCCTTCATGCACAGAACCAAAATCACAAAGGCTACCGAACCGAAAAATGTTCATGTGTTTAATAAATAATGATCAACTTTCAATCAACAAGAATACTATTATATTAGTATGGCTTATCAAAGTGAAAGAGTTGTCTCTTATGTGAATTGTCCTAAACAAAACTCATTCAATACATTAACAACCACAAGCATGTGTATGTTAAACAAGTCAATTAAAATGCCACAACCCACCGAACCGAAAATACTTCATGCATAGAACCAAAATCACAAAGGCTACCGAACCGAAAGATGCATATAACTATTGACACAAATAAGAACAACTACATATATCTTAATCAAATATAATGAGACAATTTTACAGAAGTATGGCTTATCAAAGTGAAAGATTTGTCTTTAATATCAATTGTCCTAAAAAAACTCATTCAATACATCAACAATCACAAGCATGTATATCTTAATCAAGTTAATTAATATGCCACAAGCCACCGAACCGAAAATCCTTCATGCACAGAACTAAAATCACAAAGGCCACCGAACCGAAAAACGTTCATGTGGTTAATAAATCATTATCAATTTTTAATCAACAAGAATAGTGTTCTTCAATGCAAAAGAAGTACTGAAGATAGTAACAGAGCACTAGTTAAACTATCCACACCAATAAGAACAAGCACCTATATCTTAAAGCCCTAGTTATATTGTAAAAATGTATTCACAATAGTTCAATCCACTAAACGAAGCAAATCAAACCAGTAAACCTAAAATGAAACTAGGCGAAACGCGAGATTGAAAGATTTTAAATGAACAGTAGTTTTCTCATACCTTTTGTAGTCTTTGTTGCTGTTTTTGTTTGTTTCTAGTTGTTGCTTGCGAAATCTTCTTCCGATTCGTTTGCAGTAGTGGTTTCCGCAAATAATGTGATTGAAGTTTGTGTGATGTTCAGAGAGATTCGAGGAGAATGAGTGTTTTGGTATATTGGTTTCATGTTGAAGATGTAACGTTCTTTCATAATAAAGCGCGAATGGAAAACAAGACTTTTTTTGTGTCTGGCGCATGTTTCTCACTTTCCATTTAATGCGCCTAAATCAATTTAGGCTTGGGCCAACTTGGTTATATAGTTATATGGATGTGTAGCAGGCCTGGGAGAAAATACCCTAAGCATAAAGTGGGGCAGCACAGGCAAAAATCAAGGAAGGCCAGTACCTATCCAAAAGCATAACAGTATTTTTAAATAGACCAAAATGCCAAAGACAAAGAAAAAGACCCAATACAAGACACCAGCCCAATAACTACAAAGGTAAGTAATGGGAGCAGCTCACAAATCATAGCAACAGGGCTGGAAAAAATTGTGCTAGACATGGAATTGAATTTAGCACATGGGCCATCGAAAACAAATCTTTCTACTATCCAAGAAAGAGAATTGTTTGGAGAAATATGTGAAAAATGCTTAATTACCCAAATAGGAGAAACTGAGACAACAAGGTAAGTAGGGAGATAATCTGGATGCTAAGAGACAAAATAGAAATCAGAGACAAAAAGAAAAAGGAAATTGATATACACGCCAATTTGACAGAAAATCAGTACTATGTAGAGCTGGTCCCAGAGGATAAGGAGGAGGAGAAGACACAAGAATCTAGCACCAACAAGATCAAAATATGGGAAAAGGAATTAATGGTATGGACAGACGTCAGCTAAAAAAAAAGAGCAACTATGGAATGAGGGACCACAATTGATCAAGAGAAGACCAATCAAGAAAGGAAAGAAGTCAAGAGACACTAAACCACCCATGAGGATGAAGCTAGGGAAGAATACCAGGAAGGAGCACATAAAATGCAGTGCATTAATGAAAAGATCACCGACACATGGCTGAGGAGACAGGCCTAAGCAAGCCCACAACCTTACCATGATTGTCTTGAGTTGCAACTGTCACGGTGTGGCGGGTGCCCTGACAGTTGCTGAGCTAAAAAATTTATGTAAAACTTTTAAGCCAGCCATTGATTTTCTTATTGAAACTAGAGTTAGAGTAGATATGATTAGTTAATTATCTAGTAAGTTGCGTTTCGATAATCATTTTTGTGTAGAACTTCAGAGCTTGTCCAGAGGTCTAAGTATATTTTGGAAAGTAAATCTAAATATCAATATTTACTCTTGGTTTCAAAATTATATTATGTCTCATATTGCTGATAATGATGGTAACAAGTTGAATTGCACTTTTTTATATGGGAACCCAGCCTTCAAATAAAGGAGGCGCCTATGGAAGGAATTAGTAAACATCAATTTGGACCTAGACACACCTGAATACATAATTGGAGACTTCAACAAGATTCTTTACCAAGACGAGAAGATAGGGAAGTAAGACAAACCAAAAATTCAGATTGAGGAGTTCAGGAATTTCGTAAACAAGAAGACACTCATAAACCTTGAGCTAAAAGAAAATAAATATACATGGTTTAGCAACCCGAGGGATGGCTTCATCATAAGAGAGATACTAGATAGAGCTATGGTGAATTGGCCATGGAGGCAAATGTACGAGCACGCTACGCTCACTATGCTTCTAGTAGTGTCATCAGAACAAAGCCCTCTAGTATTAACTATAAAACCAAAGCTAAAAGTCCCAAAAATGTTCAAACACGAGGCGTACTGGGAATATGATGAGAATTGCAGCAGTACAGTTAAAAAAGGATGGGAAAGAAATACAACAAAAATAAGTGAATAGAACAAAGTTCTAGAAAAAATAAAAAATTGCAAAGAGGAACTAAACAAATAGAGCAGATCAACGTTCAAGAGAGTGGATAAGGAGATTCAGAAATAGCAGAACACCATTACAAAACTCTAAAGTTCTAATCTTTCACAAGAGCAGATAAAAGAAGCACAACAGGCCCTTGCTCGACCTTAGATATAGGAAGAAAAATTTTGGTGCCAGCAATCTAGACTTAAATGGCTAAAGTGTGGAGACAGGAACACATCATTTTTTTATGTTTCAACCATTCATCGAAGGGATCAGAATAAAATTGACATGCTAAAGAATGCAGATGGAAATTGGGTACAAGGCCAAAATTGGATCCTGAATCTTATTGAAGAGCATTATTCCAAGGTGTTCACATCAAGAGAAAAAGTGAATATGGATGAATGCACTAAAAGTATTCTTAAAAGGTCACGAAAGATATGAATAACAAACTGACTCAACAGGTCTCAGATGAAGAAATAAGGAGAGCGGCATTCAACATGGGCAGCCTGAAAGCTCTAGGACCAGACATTTTAAATGGATTATTCTACCAGAGGTATTAGGACATTATTGGGTGGTGATATTTGTAAAGTGATTAAAAGCTTTTTCAATAAGGCAGCCTACTAGAAGAAATTAATGAAACACACGTAGTTCTTGTCCCAAAAATCAAACACGCTAAAAATCTTAATCAAATTCAGCCGACCAGCTGTTGTAACTACATATACAAGATCATCTCCAAGGTCATAGTGAAATGGATAAAAAGAATTATGGACCACATCATCTCTCCTGTGCAAAGTGCATTTGTAGGAGGCATAATGATTTTGGACAACATAATCATTGTCCAGGAAGAGTTTCACACTTTGAGCTTAAAAGGGAAGAAAAGTAATCACAACTTAGCTATCAAGCTTGACATGAATAAAGCATATGATAGGATTGAATAGGACTATCTAGAGAAAGTTCTAAAAGCATATGGTTTGACAATCAATGGATAAGCAGGATAAAGCATTGTGTTAAGAGTGTCAAATATAAATTCAAGATCAATAGAAGCTTGACAAGAACAATGAACCCGCTAAAGGGACTAAGATAGGGAGACCCTCTTTTATCCTACCTTTTTATTTTAGCCTCTGAAGTGATATCTATACTTCTGGATAAAGCACAAAAAGAAAAATTTATTTCAGGAGTTAAATTAGCTCCTACTGTACCTAACTTAACTTACCTCGTATTTGCTTATGACTGTATTATTTTTTCAGGGGCAAAAGATGAAATATACCGTGCTTGAACAACAAGCTTTTGGTGGAGATCAACCAAAAAAGAAATAGGAATACACTGGAAGAGTTGGGAGAAAATTATGCACAAGTAAAAAAGATGAAGGTTTATTTCCAATCTGTCAGGGAAAATTAGGGTTTTCGCACCTTTGATCAAACTGAAAAAAAGAAGAATTCCAGTGGAAATCAAAGCATCAAGAAGCTTTTGATAACATCAAGCGGTACTTGACTAATCCTCCTATTATAACACCTTCAAGGCACGGAGCACCTCTAAAACTTTATGTGTCAGCTTCAGAAGTATTAATTGGTGGAATGCTGGTTCAAGAAGATGATGATGGCAACGAAAGAGTGATTTATTATCTAAGCCGCGTGTTAAATGACGTCGAGAGTCTTTATTTTTCCAATCGAGAAACTTTGTTTAGCTTTTTAATTTTCTTCTCTTAAACTTAAGTACTATTTAATTCCTAAGAATATTTATGTAATTTCTAAGTTTGATGTTCTTAAATATATGTTATCTTCTCTAATCTTGCATGGTAGACTAGAAAAATGGATGTTAGCTTTGACAGAATTTTTTTTACATTTTGCTCCTGCAAGAGCCGTTAAGGGACAGGTTCTGGCTGATTTTCTAGTTGACCATTCCTGTATTCATATTAATGAAAGCTTACTAGATTTTGTTGGTTTGGTATTTTAGAAGTTATATTTTGACGATTCATGCCAAAATGTGGTGTTGGTATAAAAATTTTAATTATTTTTTTAAATGGTGAGCCAAGTAAATTCCTCTTTGAATTTAATTATTCATGTTCCAATAAGGAGGCAGAGTATGAGACGTTAATAATGGAACTGAAATTATTATTAAAATGAGGAATAAAAATGTAGAAATTTTTGGGATTCACAGCTTGTAATCCATCAAGTATCACTTGAGTATAGGTGTGTTAGTGAAAATTTGATAAAGTATTTCAAGGTAACTACAAAGTTGTTGGGTGAGTTTGACAATATTACTGTGAGGCATGTTCCAAGGGAATTAAATCTAAAAGTAAATGAATTGAGCCAAATTGCTTCAAGATATAAGATCAAGTCTACAACACTAGAAAAATTAGCAAGGATAATGGGAATATTTATTCTTTTGAGATAAAGAGAAGTGTTTTTGTTAGCAAAATTAGACCTAGAAGATTGCAGAGTTTCAATTGCGGAATATTTAGAAAATCCAAACTTCGGTGTTGATAAAAAACTTAATATAG